>NC_054539.1:72128412-72428412 GCF_017654505.1 Polyodon spathula
GTGTTTGTTCTTGCACTGCATCACCTCTGCACCAGTTCACAATCAGCAGTCACTTTGCCACACCCTGATATGATAGCACTCTGGAACTGATGTGGTATAGAAATGGATTGCCAGTCTGTACTGGTTCATACCATTTTGATTCCACTACTTTGCATGACACACTTCCCTTTAATGCCAGTCACAGGGAGGCATTAATATAATCTGCTAAACAGCAGGACACAGAGCTTGATGAAACAGCCTTAGTGTAAAAAAAATACAAACTGGTAGCAAATCTGCATGGTGTCCCTGACAGCTGCCAAAAGACAGTGTTGCTTGACAACTTGTGATCGTTCAGCGCTTCAAAAAGTGCAGTTAGGGAATAGAGATTTTTAAAGCTCAAATTCATATTGTAATTGGGGTGTATTGCTATTATCATCATGCTATAGTTATTGTTTTATTGAATAACGATATTTTGGTTTTCATTATTTATTGATTTCACTTGATGTTTGTGGTGTGAAGTTCACTGTTGTGTATAGTGTTAAGATGTATTTATGTATTTCTCACTTATCCTTTAAATTGGCACGTAGTGCTGAGTGGGTCTCCATGGATTCTGTTCAGCTGTGTCCCAATTAGCACAGGTGTATAAACGCTGCCCATTATAATTAAACAGGAGTTATCGGTTCCTGAAATTGTGAGCTGAGAGCACAGGTTTTGGAGAACTGACATTTGGGTAAGACTGTCTTTTTCTTATATGTGTTGCCAGTGATGTAACTTTCGTTTCAGAAGTGGGGAGTGCGGTAATTTCTGTAGCTGGGCATGCATGAAGATTATTCTATCTGAAATAATAAAATATGTCACAAGCAAGTTTGACAAAACATTGCATTCCTTGTATGTCTAATTAAAGATCCAAAGACATTCCTGCGACAGTCATTCAAAACAATACATTGTTGGCACAATGCTGTCATGAGTGATGAATGTAGCAAACAGCTCAGTCACTTCTGAGTCATGGAATTATGAAGCCATGACTTTAGTCATTGAAAGAGCACTGAAGCTGGGGCCAGTTGTACTAAACAGATCCAATCCTGGATCCAGGCTCCGATCTTGCTCCTATGATGTATTGGGTTGCATTAAAAGGATCAGCGCTGATCCTGAGCTCAGTTTCGGCTCAAAATCTGAGGCTATTTCGATCTTGCTTCAGACCAAGTTCAGAATCGGATCAGAGCTTGATCGAAAGTTTTTAAAATGGATAATGCATCATCAAAATACATCACTGAAACCTTTTTAAAATTGCTGAAATAATATTTAAATAAGCACTACACTGCATTTGGATAATTTTAACAATAACTTAATAAACTTTAAAACCTGCTTGCAGGGATCTCCAAAATATTTCATTAAGATTGAAATGGAGATCATTTAACGTTATAGAAAACATTAAGCAACAATGCATTTAAAAATACCTGTAACAGTACTGTGTTAAGATAATATCAATTAGAAAAAAACAAAAAAAAAAAAAACTTTGTACAATATCAGTTTAGTTGTCTTTAGCTATATCTGCATTTCTGTTTTTGCCATACTGCTACAGAAAAAAATTAGCCCTGACTGAGTATTGATGTTTCATAAGTATTATTTCTACATTTTGACTGTTGACAAAGTCATACTTGCGTTATCATGTTATCGATTTCAATGAAATCATTGATTTAATTAGATTTAACATTGTAGGTTTTTTTTTTTAATGCATAGGGATGTCATTTTTTTTCCAAATCATTTTTTCTCATTAACTTAAGCTTACCTTTTGACAGCCTCAATCTCCCCCTGTCCATTTTTCTAGTTGCAGCTGTCTGTCTGCACTTGATTACATTTGATTATCAATGTGTTGATAATTTGCCCTGAACCAGTGGTGCAGCTAGCTGTTGGTGTGTATGGTGGCTATACCACTGTAAAATAAGATTAGTGTGTCCATCAGGAAATACACACGACCGTGATTACTAGAAGCAGAAATACAAGCGTATGTCAACGCTATAGAAGAACATCGACCAGTGAGAAAATCTGTGTAAGAACAGATCAAACAGGAAACACTGGGTGACAGTCAGCTACAGTGTGTGCTGATCTACACGTTAAATGGATGGCCTGAGTACTTTAGAGATGTAGTCAAACCAGCAAAAGCATACTTTGCCGAAAGAGGAAAACTGAGTGAACTGAGTGGATTTCTAAAACGAGGCAGTCAAATTGTTATTCCCTGCAGCATGAGAGCAGACATGATAGAAAAGATATACCAAGGTCACCAAGGCTTAACCAAATTTAGAGAACGATAAAACAGTCTGTATGGTGGCCAGGGATTGCAAATGATGTAAAAGAAAATGTCCTGTCATATAAATACTGCAATGAACACAAGCCTAGCCAGCGCAAAGAACCTCACATCACAACCCAGTGCCCGAGCTTCCATGGCAGAAGTTAGCTTCAGACTTATGTGAATACAAAGGGAGAAACTTCCTTATTGTTACTGACTACTTTTCACGATGGTTAGAGATATTACACTTACCGAAAACTAACAGTGAAATAGTGATCGCAAAGCTGAAGAGCATGTTTGCCAGATTTGGAATACCTGAGAAGAAAGTAACTGATAATGGACCCCAGTTCACTGCTTGGCAATTCAAATGGTTTGCAACGCAGTATGACTTTGAGCATGTGACTTCTAGTCCATATTTTCCACAATCCAACAGCATGGCCGAACGAGCAGTCAAAACCGCAAAAGAGATACCGAAGCAACCTGACCCTTTCCTTGCGTTACTGAGCTATCGTTCAACACCCACAGAGCCAACGCAGGAAAGCCCAGCAAGACTGATGATGGGAAGAAGAATTCGCACTACAGTTCCAACATTGAAGCAAAATTTAACCCCAAAATGGCCTGATCTAAATGTAGTAAGACAGAATGACGCAAAAGCAAAGCAGAGTTACGAAAAATACTACAATGGAAAACATTCCACAAGACCACTTCCACAGCTGGGTATTGGGAATAGAATTCGAGTGAAGACTGATGGTGAAAAAGAATTGAACACAACTGGAATTGTTCAAGGCAGATGTACAACACCGCGCTCATATGTTGTCCAGACAGAGCGGGAAGACACCCAGAGGAGGAACAGGAGACACATTCAACTTGTGAGTAATGAGAGAAAACATTCACCAACAATTGAAGAACAACATGCAATAATCGTCATGAGAGCTGAAACAGCACAGGAAAGCAACAGCCAAAAAGACACTGTAGATCCACAAAGACCAATTCCAGAAGGATTCATAACCACCAGATCTGGACGTATTGTTAAGCCAGTCCAACGTTTAGATATCTAGATTGGGAAAGGATCTAGTGGGCAGAATAATCCCTGTCCTTCCCAAAAGGGTTTATGGCAGTCTACCCATTTGTATTTCATGCCTTTAGTTAGTCAGTTAAGAATTTTATTTAAGAGGGGAGATGTGATGGGTTGCCATTGTTCATATCGTAGCAGTTAATAAAGTTATGCTGTTTGTATACACATGCGCCCTGAACAAGAGAATAACGAAAGTAAAATAAAGAACACATGTGCTTGATACCACTGTCTCGCTCTGCCTTTTGTTATGACCACAACGCTACATTTACCAATCATTGAAAAAGTTAGGAGGACATGCTCCATGTATTCCCGGTGTAAATTATGCCTATGCTTGTTGCGCTGGGATTTGGACTGTATTAGTGGTCTGGCAATAGTATTCCCCATTCTCTCAGACTTCGGTAGCTATTTAGGTTAACTGAGAATAGCAGGGGTTTTGCTTTTACAACTTACTTGAAGACTTAGTAGTGTAAGTGCCTTTTTTTTACTCTTAATTGGTCAAGATAAAAAAAAAAAATGTTACTTTTTATTACAGGTTTTTACTGTCTTATTTTTCCAGTTTATCTCACTTGCTGCCTGATCAATAAAGAACATGTATTCAATTATAATTTCCTTCAAATTGATGTAGTTGTTAAACCTACTTAATTGACAAAGTAATTTAATTAAATATTTGATTGCCCCCTTCTCTCTGTCAAAGTTCGAGGGCGCTACAATATCACTGCCAGAAAAAACTTAAGCCTCTTAAACTTTCAAGTAATCATCTTGGTAAGCACAATAAAATAAATCAGAAACAAAAAGAGCAATGACCAATTTGGAGGTTGGCATTTCAGTATTTTGTCAAAATAAACAATATTGTCTGCATTTTAAGATAGAATTGTGGCTACTAACTCATTAAGATTGCCTTAATTTAAACGGCCAAAGATTTGTTTACAGCAGTGTAAAGTTAGCAGTTAATGAGTTACAGTCTGGAAATCCTGTATCCTGACTGTCTGAGCCAAAGTCCAAAGGATGTTTGTCAGCAGTTAATGGTATTGCTGTATGCAAAACTTATTTGCAAATTAATTTGGCAAGATTTTAAATATTTAAAGAAAAGAGGGTAAAAGGAAAGAATTTTTCTGTGCCCTGCAAGAAAATAGGTAATTATGTATTTATTCTGTATTTGTTTGAATCTTGCCTATGTTTCTCCAATAAGAGCAAAACAAACAGACCTGCAGAACAGAATATATAAAGATTAATAAGTTAGTCTTTTTCTGGATATATTTGTTAATTTAACTGAAATTGAAATTTCCAGACAATGACATTTAAGTGGCTGTTATGATTCTTAACTTATACCCTTCAATTATAAACATACACAGGCCTGGTAGATCTGAAAATATCTGTCTACCGTGAATGTAAACTTAATTTGTAAATTGAGTGTACAAAAAAAAAAAAACAGCATAGTGCCTTCTTTGCACCTCCAAACAAAGCAAAGTTTGGTCCTAGGCCTGTAGATAGTATGAGGTCTTTGACCAGGTCACAGTATACATTTTACACAAAACATTTTCAAGATATCACTCAAAACAACTGAACCCCTCCAGCTTTCCATTAAGATTTTCATTGCTTGTTTTTTAAAACTCTTTGTTCCTTTCAGAAAATATGTGGGCAAACATTCCCCTTAAAACAAACAAAGCATCTCTACATCTCTATACATAATTGTTACATTTTAATAGTGCCTGTATTGTAATTAAAACAAACACGGTTTATATTGGAATTTATTCATTAAACATTTCTACCCAGGGACAGAACATCTTGTAAATTATAAATGTGTTCCAAAACAAAAACTATGACATCTGTTCCTGCTTTGGCTGCATACATTAGGAAGTTATTCGTCTCTGAAGGATACTGCTAAGTCAAGCTACTTATTCACTGACAAGTTAACGTGTTTGAGGTGCTGTGGCCAAACAATAGAGTGTGAAGTCTGAATCTCTGCCTTGACTGCTACTCACTAACCCCAATATAACTTTACAACAACTTAACATGGAGGGCTTGATATTAAATGACACAGTTCACCCACCTCTCTGCATGTTTTACAATGGTTCAGGCAATACAACATAAATATGTGTGACAGGGTACACCTCGCCACGATGTGTATTTGTTATTTTGTATTTGTGTTTGTTGTGTTATTATTTACAATGTACAGTGTTGTCTATTTAAAAACACAATTTTATTATTATAGATGGGGTTAATATGCCCCATCCAATTAAAATCGTGAGAATATGTGGTCAACAGCGAATGATTATTGACAAACCATGCCACACCCAAAATAACAGAAGAGAGACTACATCAAAACAAGGACAACAACTCAGGTGGGATAGCCATTAAATGCAGTTATCTAAATGCTAGAAGTCTCAAAAACTAAGTGTTAGAACCTGAATCTACAGCACCAATAAGTAATTACGATGTGATAGGTGTTACAGAAACTTGGTTATCCGAGAGTGATGGAGACAAATATAATATTAGTGAGTACACTGTATAGGAAAGACAGGGATGGCAGAAGAGGCAGAGGGTTAGCGCTATACATCAAAAAATAGTTTCAATAGACTCAATACGGGTCAGAATAATGGACACATTAGGGCATAATAATAGAGGCATGCTATAGATTCAGATACTGAGCAAAATAATCTGTTATACTGTTACATTAGAAATGCGTGTAGCAAAGGAGAAGCCATAAGAATGGGGGGTTTCAACTTCCCCCAAATAAAATGGGAAAATCCAATGGAGAGCATGACAGCCGGAATTGAAATGGTAGAAATGACAAATTACTGTTTCCTAACGCAATTTGTCAATGTACCAACTAGAGGGGAGGCATGCCTTGATTTAGTTTTTTCAAATAACAAAGACAAACTAAGATCACAACATGGTCTCATTTGAAATGCTTTTTAAGACCACAAAACTAAAGACTAAAGCTACGGTTTACAATTTTAAAAAGTCAACCATGAGGCTAACAGAAGAAGATTGGATAAAATAGAGGAAACATCCACAGAAAAAAAAATATTGTAATGTTGAGTGAAAATAAGGAGCCAGACAAACCACGCAAGATCTTGTTCGTTAAATAGCAGACTTTATTTAGCAAGGGTCAGCACACAACAACACAGCCCACATGCTGCCCCTTTATACATCAAAACCCAGATACCTTTAGACATAACAAGACTTACAATGTAGACGTAACAAGACACATTACTGAACCCCATAAAATGAGGGACAAACACAACACGATTGAACAACATTCACAAGCACACTGGGGTCATGACTCGATCACCCCCCCTTCTATCGGCACACATAACACAGTACAGATCGCTACAATATACTACACATACTACATATTTAAGAGCAGACACCAGCTGTTCAGTTTTGCAACCAAGGACATGCAAAGGCTAAATGAAAATAAATATTAATGAGATGTCTACTGCTGAGCTACAGTATCTGTCTAATGGTTTAGAGCAGCCTGGAGTCTGTCTGGCATGGTCCTAATCTTTGCCCTTTATCTTGACCAGCTGGTTATGGTCTGCTGCCTTAACATCAGGCTTTGCAGCACTGAGGTCATCATGTGGCTCAACAGCAGCATTCTGGCTAATTCATCTCCTGTTGGTACTGAACTGCTAGTGAAGCTCTCAGAGTGTCATTGCTTGGAGCACAGAGAAGTTTCTGTGGAAAGCCGCCCTCCTGATACTCTCTGAAGAGGCAACTTGTTCAGCAAGGCTCTAGGTAATGGTTACCTTGACATCTGTTCACTGTGCAAATTGCAGAGCAGGAGCATCATATAATTTTGAGTGGGTTGTAGTTGCACCAGACTGTATTGATTTATAATGCAATATGTTCCAGGCAGCATAGGATTATACCCCAGCTGTTATGTAATCAGAGTTCTGAAATTTCAACCACGTATAGGGATTTAACAAACCGTTTCAATACAGATGGCATTTATACTTTATTATTATACATCATTTATTCCTAGTTTTAAACCAAAGCCAAGTCAGACACTATTCACTTTATCATTTTCTTTTTAAAATTATAATATAACATTTACAAGGAGAGGCACACCCTGGAATGTATTTAAAAAAAAAAACAATCATTGAGTTTGTTCACTACAGGTTCTTTATTTTACCAGGACATAGCTAAGGGACAACCAGAACAAAGACCTAATTCATACACTTCCACTGCAGACCATAGAACCTTACCCCTTGACTGTTGACAGTCCCTACAGGTCCAGCATCCTGTACAGTCCAATCATATAGTGATACCAGTAGTTAAAAACAAGCGCCCAAAAGACAAGTACCAGCACAGCCAATTATCTGTATGATTTTATAGGGCTACACTCCAGGAATTTTACAATACCAACAACACAAGTAAAACAAAAGCTACTTGGACCTTTGTGTCATTGAAAACTCGCTTTCCCAGCAGTAAAGTTTAACTTACAAAGGCGATAGCTGTCCATGCAATGGAAGAAATAACCCATGACACTGCTGAGGGAAAATTAAATTAGAGTCACTAATAGCAGGTCAGCCACGCGTGTGCTGAGCTAATGAAAGTGACCATGTGATAAGCAAGATCCACTTTACTTCCAGCTCTTGTGGCAAGCATTTATCTAGACAACAATCGATGCACAATGGAGATGCTAACATGCTTATCGTGTAGCCCAAAAGCCCAGAGAGGGTCTTTATCTATTAGCCTCCTGAAAGATGTACAGGTTCCCCAGTGAAAGCCATTAGAAGCAGTTGAATATCTTTGCTGTGCTTCAGCAGAGTCAATCCATCATTTCAGAGAGTTTGCCCTTTCATTCTGTATTCTGTTTGGAATGGCCTTTTGAACCACATCTGACCCTTGACCGGTCTTTGCAACTCAACGGGAGGGAGAAGAGGGGATCTGAAGCATAAAGATTAGACCCTAAGTAGAGCACTATATTAAACAATACAATTAGAAAGAAATGACCTATATTTTATTAAATTAGCTGCAGTGAGAGAAATTTCATTCTGAGCCTGTAAAAAGGCTATACAAGAAATGCTATGCCATTCTGTAAGCTAGTTAAGAATATGGATAGTGGGGCCAGATAAATAGACAGAGAAAGAACCATATAATTCAAGCCCCATTCTCAGCATACTCAGCAAGGAGTCAGTAATCCTGTATTTATTAAGTATCCATGCTAAACTCAAAAGCATGACCAAGATAAGCAAGTGATAGCCTCTGCCAACAAGAAACTAAGCCAAAACATTTTTAATAACTATGAATTTCATGAGAAGATAGTTATCGACATGACAAGCCCCATTTAATCACAACATCCACTTTACAGACCCCCCACCCGGTTAGATGTACAGGGGCTGTACCTTCATCCACTATAATAGTTATGCTTGTACTCAGAATGTGCATAAGGTATTGTCACACAGAACACTTTACAACCTAAGCAGTGAAATCTGCTGTCCATCTAAACGCTATTGTGTTGCTTAGTGTGTAGAGATATCACTTAAGGTTTTATTACTGGTTGTTACTCCACCCTAACTCGCCAAAGTAACTGATTTATTTGTTTATTGCCATTATATGGGGCTTTTCATGCATATTCATGAACCTGTTCCTGCCAGTCTGAACCTGTGCTGGAGTGAGCAGGTAAAGCATATGAACCAATCAAAAGGCTGAACTTTGGGAGGTGTCAGGAACCAATGAAATGTTTCTGATTGAACAGGTTGGGTTTTAGCAGCCGATGTTATGAATTCCTATTTTGACAGGAAGACCCAAAGCGTAACTGAGATGAAATGAAAATAACTATTCAAAACTGATTTATTACCAGGGATATCTTAATACAACATATCAAAGCATATGTGATTATTGAAAAGATATTGCAAGAATACGTACAACAAAACAGTTTGTTGTGTTTTAAACTCTAAACCTGTTTCCTTTAGTTTTTGTTGAAAAATAACAGTTTGGAGTTAAAAAAAAAAAAAAAATGTTTAGCTGTTAAAAGTGTTTTATTCTGCACAGAAAATGTTTGTTTTCCTCGCATTTGTTGTTTTTCCAATTTGAATTTTGGTGCTTCGTAACTGTTCTGTACAATGCAATAATATGGCCAAGCACCTATAATTTGTGAGAACAGTTCAAATTATTTTAATTTTCAGTCAAGAAAACATCTGAGATTCACACCTCGGTATGCTTTTCTTTTTCGTTTTAGCTCACTTGCCATATATCAGACATATGAATCAGAACCTGATACAAGGAATGTAGCACATTCAATGCTGTGATGAAGTTTTGTTTCGTTCAATATAATATTACCCTGTCACACTTTATCAAAAAGGTATGACAAATAAAACAAACAGGCAGTTAATATCCTCATTCAGGGTTCCTAATGGAGGACTCTGCACATCAGCTCTCATCTTGCCAGTTTAAAGATGGGAATTAACTTTATACAGATGTACAAGTTGCAAAGAATAAATTACTGTTCATATATTATGAAGCACAAGTCTTGGTTGCCTCTTGTGCTTTGTAAACTAAAGCAATTGATTAGACTAATTCTTCGCAAAACTGCCTCGTCCATTTGTTTCTCTTTCTAAAAAGCAATCTCTGCTTGTCTGGCCTTAATTTATGATCGCTGGCTTATCTTTTGTAACTCCACCAGGGCATGTACAAAAAACGTACCAGTTGTTATTGCTAAGTGTTATTTTAAATATAAAACATGGACATTTTAATCTAAACAGACAGCTTTTGTCCTAGATGGATTTTTAACCGTATGCTTTTCCAGTTAACAATAAATTAAGATAAATGATTTCACTCTGTAATCAGTGTCTCTGAGATCACAAGCACAAATGCCAGAGAGTGAAGCAATGAAAAGTGTTTGGGACCCTGACATTATTATTATATATATATATATATATATATATATATATATATATATATATATATATATATATATATATATATATATATATTTTTTTCACTGATACCCATCCGCTAAGTCAATTATATGTCACTGTTGTTCCTGTATTTAAAAAGGGAGGTAAATTTGACCTTGGGAACTACAGACCTATAAGTTTAACATCAATCATATGTAAAATCATGGAAACTAATAATAAGGACCAAAACTGGAGGAATATTTATATAGTAACACAATTACAGGAGACAGCCAATGCGGCTATAGGAAGAGTAGATCTTGTTTAACTAATTTATTAGATTTCTTTCAGGAGTTGACACTAGAGTGAACAAAGTATAGTGTGTATGACATAATCTACTTAGATTTTCAAAAAGCATTTGACAAAGTACAGCATGAAAGACTATACATAAAGATTAAATCATCATACATGGTAAAGTAACAGCATGGATTCATAACTGGTTATTGGAGTAACGTAACAATTGGGGTTCCACATGGATCAATATTGGGACCATTGCTATTGTTAATCTATATAAATGGCTTTGACCAAGACATAGTCAGTAAACTATGCAAATTTGCAGATGACACAAAACCCTCTGAGGTGTAGCCAACAACCAATCAGCAACTTTAATAATACAAAGAGATTTAGACAAGATTCAAACTTCGGCTGACACGTTCGGAGGAGAAGGGCAAGACGAAGAAGACCCTGCATATTCAATCCAAGGGTCACTGTTTGGGATGCTGAAGGATACGGTGCTAAAGCATTATTGTGTCACTCTGCAGGTCATCCTAGACCTAATAGCTGAATTGAAGGATGAGCTAAACCCCAGCGACAATCTAGGGACCACTATTTCTGCACATGTGAAAGTGTTGTGTTCTCTGCACTACTTAGCCTCTGGTTCCTTTCAGAGCACAGTTGGAAAGTCTGGATGGAAAGCCCAATCCACCTTTTCCAGATAGCTAGGCAGATTTCTGGATGTCATGCTAAAAAGGGCAGGCCAATCTATATAATTTCCTAAGGATACTAACATAACTGATGTTGGCTGAGGCTTTTCTAAAATTCCAGTTCATGCTGAGTGACCTCAGCCGTAAGGACACTTAACTCCTTTTTAGAAGACTTGTATTTTCTTTTCCGAGTGCCAAGAGAACTTTTCTGCCCTTCCTCTGACGTATTTGTGGTTTGTAATATAGCGACTACTGCTCTCTGTACTCCTAATTGTGCAAGTGCAGTGGATAAATACACTGATGCGCTCATTGAGACCCTCATTATCATAATTGCGGCTCATTATTTGTTTGTGTTGAGTAATTTGCGTTGCTCTTAAGCTTACATAGGGCACCATGCAAAATAATTGCTTGGGCACCATGCAATTTGAGTTTTGCATCCGCAATTTTTTGCAGTGCGCCTATACTTACATCTACCCCATAATGTACAGTAGCACGTGTCTCTCAGACATGCAATGTAGTTCTAACAGCAAGCAAAACTTCCTTTCAAATCCCCCACATTGCTCTTCTTTATAGTTTCTCTATTCTGTTTGTGCACACAGAATTCACTGCTCCTCATATCTTGTTTTGGGCCCTGCTTACTGACACACACACGCACAGCTCTGCAGGAGCACGACTACATACAACCCAGCAGTCTGTAGAAGTTGTCTCCTCCAGCTTTGGGAGTCGGCCATAGTTTAAGTCTGAGTAATGTTGACTTTTGATCAGAAGGCAAATGCAGCTGCAAAGAAAAGGGGGTTAGGTAAAATTAACCAAGTTCAATTTAAATTGTGTTACTTTTTTGACTACTCTTCATTAGCACCTGAATTCAGAATTTGCACTCTAACTTTTCTCATGCTCTCATTGTAAGGTATGAAAAGGAAGTAGCTGAAGACACCTGTCTGTTTTATAGGAGAAAACAAATACATTTGCCAATACAAATTCCTGCATTGTACAAAAACATTATTGGAATGGTTGATTTTAAAACAAAAATAATTTAAGTCATCAAATCAGCTGGAATTTGAGGTTTTCTATAACAAATAGAAACACCTGCCATAACACTGTCAATAGGATGTTAGGTTTCTGTGGGCGGTCAGGGTGGCACTGACTCTACATGGCAAGGACATTTTATTGTTTTTGGGATTAATGACCATATCTCAGTGATTCCCAACTCTAATGCTTTAGGGAGGTCGATATGAAACTCTGCAGCAATTACCATAAGAAAGTTGGATTCAGTCTTGGATAATCAGAAGCGTATTCAGAAAATGACAAACAGCAGGGAGATACAGCTTCGAGACATTACAGTATCAATGTCTCAGATCTGCAAGAAATGGCAGGTATGTCTTTTATTTATTTGTAATATTTGTATTATTGTTATTTTGTCGAACAGCTGATAGAAGGAATGCCAAAGCGGCTGCCTTTATCTAACTGAAGGTGTTTGTTTAACTGTTCCAGATGCTTTTAGACATGACATCAAGTGACCTGATGACTGCTTCAGATTCAATTAAAATGGAGCTTGGACAGGACTGCACAACAGCTCTGAAAGAGATGGATGATGGGTGGGGGTCAGGTCTCCGAAAGAGCCCTTGGCTCAGAGATGTTAAGCAATCCAGCCACAGTCAATGGTTTAGGTTCACAGCAATCAGTAGTACACAGTGATGCATGACTGTGGTTTTAATAAGGTCAGTGTTCTTTAAGGAATATCTCTTCCTAACAGCTTTCTGTCTCACAGGCTTTTCCATTGAAGTCAAGCGGATCATCGTCACGCTAAACAGCATATAAGTATCCTGAGATGGTGTAACATTAACATTATTTCAGTGTCCCATCAAAACATTTTAAAAGTAACAGAGAACTTTTTGATTGTAAAGGACCCTCTGAGTATATGTATCTATAGCATGATTTTCAAAAGGAGCAACATTTCAACTGGGTTGCAAAGGATTTTTAAAGCGTGATTTATGTAACCAAAAGCTGTATTTATATATTTTAAAGCTTCAACAATACCTATATAATATTATTTAAGTTATATATATATATAGTATATATATATATATATATATATATATATATATATATATATATATATATAGATTTTGATAAATTTTCGAAATGAGTCGCTGTCCAAAATCTTAAGTACGACTATCACAGACGTTCTCAAAGAGTTAAGTCTAAGTTATCAGATTATTATTATTATTATTATTATTATTATTATTATTATTATTATTATTATTAGTGGTAGTGGTAGTGGTAGTATTGTATTTTTTTACTGTTCCATTTCTTTCAGTGGTTCTTCTTGCCAATCTTGAAATACTGTGATTTTGTATTGTCTCTATTAAGGTGTGTTCACCCGAGTTCAAGAGATGCTCTTTAGCTCTAGTTGTCTGGCATAGACATATGGAATATAGGCTAGATCAGCTGAAGTATCTTTATAAAAGTAACATCTGGTAACATCTAGTAATCTGCCACTTTACATCATTACCCTTTGTTTTGGTGGAAATGCACAGCTGTTCACCAGATGTTGGTGGAACATACTAATATATACTTTGAATGATTAAGCCTACATTACAGATGACAGGAAACCAGAACTGAAGAACACCACCTTAACAAGGACTTTTTGATTTTGAATAATTGCAATAAGAAACACTGAACATGATTGGATACATCATACAATGTAAGAAAACAGTATTACAAATAAATAAGTAAATCAATAAAAACCTAAGAAAATGCATTTGAAGCGAGTTACTCTATAAGTAAACAAGGGTTCTTAGTGAGATTATGGTCATTTGTCAATCGTATAAAATGGATAACAATTCTGGGTCCCCCTCCCAGTGCATATATCTATTCAGGGATAACAAGGCATTAGGAAAGTAAGTGGTCTGAGTGAGATGAAACAACAGATGTCCACCCCACAGCACCAAAACAAACTATACAGAACTATACAGAACTTGTATGCACTCCCCTAACTGGGTCAGATCTTTGTGTGTGGTGAGTAGAGTAGCACCCACGTTAAATATAACCAGTAGTTTAGAAAGTAATTTCCAGTAGCCAGACACATCCTGTACACTCAATCAGTATAAACAGATGCAGGACAGGCTACATAGCTTGCAATTATTTACAATGAATACAATAATATGTATTGTACTTCAAAGACCATTTAAGTTGATACATTACTTCAGGGAATTTTGCATGATGTGGTGTTGTGCTTGTTGCACAATTCTAGAAGCACATTTCATCTACCATAAGCCTTTGCTTTTTAGTTAGAAACCTAACTCCCACCCAAACCCTGTCTATCAGTCACATGGCTGCAGTACAGTATATGGCTTCCATGATTCCTATCAAACAGGTAATGAGAATAAATCATAAAGCCAGTGACTACTTATTGTTTATAAGAGCCAGGGAAGCATTAACTCCCGGTAAGCTGAAAACAACAGTGGTTACTGAAAATGATAACCTGTCCCTTGAAGTGTGGTTCTTTCGTAGCCACAATTGGCAGCATTCAAGTATCATTTATTTGATTGAGTATTTTTCAACTTTAAAAGTTAGGAATTAGTTAATTTTATAAGGGTTCTTGGCAGAACGGTGGAGTGATATTTGGATGGCTAGTTGTACCCTTTTATATTTAGAGATTATTTGAAAGAACAGTGTTAATGTAGATTTTTTTTTATCATGTATACAAATTATAACTATTTCTTAATTAGCACATTAATTAAAAGTGATTAAGAGTGAGATTGTGTTTGGTAGCAGGGCAATTCAATTCAAGGACAAGAGTCATCTGTCATTAGGGTATAAGTTTCAAGGGAAAAGGTAAATGGGTCGCCAACTTTTTAACGTATTTCTTCAACTTTATGTATAAATGACCTAAATAAATCTTAAAACATTTAACTGCCTGTGTCAGTTAAAAAAAATAATAAAAGTATACAAATCCTGACAATAGTAAGACAGGAGTGCAATTATCCTTATTGCATTAGATAGTGGATGCAAGTCGAGCAGGGACCACAGTAGCACGCCATGTTGATAATCTGCTCCAAGATATCGATCATTCAGGTGTATTAGGTCAGAACTGGCAAAAAAGAAAGTGGTCACCAATAACTGTGGCTGGAAACAGTTAGTGGCAGACAAATAGAAAAGATGATTAGGGAGGCTTGTGAATAAATTAGCGTCTAGGTTGTAGTCAGGTCAAAGGGTTGCCAAACCTGATATTAGGTAAAGGTCCTTATAAAGTGGCCAGAGAGTGTATATTTAGATGCAATACTAACTCAGATGTGTAGATCGACAAGATGCGGCTATCTACAGTTATATGAGCATTACAGACCTGATGTATTGCCTTCTCTGCCTAATTTACAATGCAAGTTGATACCAACTTTTGTGTCTCTTTAAGCAGTTATGCATTAGTTGAAAACCTTGTCTGCTTGACCTTGTGGAGAATATTTTAGAAAGTTCTTCCTGGGAAAAAAAAACAACAAATATATAAAACCTATATTTATATTTAGTATGGCTCAGGTGACCCCTTTTTTACTTGGATAGCACTATAAGCCTATCCATTGGCACATTCAAGTTGTAAGGGCCCCAGGTCCTCACGGTACAGGTGGTTTTCCACTGGTTATTTGTTGAGCCGAGTGAGAACCAAACCTTGAAACTCTGGCCTCATAACACATCTGAATCTGGCTCAGAGCCGAGCAGGGCCAGGAGCGAGGTTCATGATTTTCGTCATTATGTTGCGTCAGTCAGTACATTTGAAGCATACTTCTCCTCTTGCATAACCAGCCTGTCATTGCATTCAGTAATATATGAAGAACGAAAACGAATAAAAACACAACAATAACTGTAGATCCACCATTCTCAACTCAAACAAATAGCGCCTCTTAATACTGCATGATCTACATGTGACTCAACGTGATCATGGCGTGTGACATCATTTGAGGGATCAAGCTCTGCAGTGACAAAACAACCAGACTCATCCTAAGATGGCCTCCCCCTCACGGCTTGATTGTACAGTGGAAAAGAGGTAAGTTTACTTCAATGTCACAGTTATTGGGGTAGTGCCTCCAACTGCTTAAGACTCAACTGAGCCTTATACTTACTGTACACACTATAGTGCACATAGAAATAAAAACTGCAAAGAAATCCAATAAACCAAGTTTATTTTTTACAGTATGATGAGATACAGTTTAACAGCAGTGTTGGTATATGGTCATGTCATCTCTCTCTCTCTCTCCATATTTAATTTATTAGGAACTGAAGTTAGTTAAAACTCACGTCAATGACTGGAAATCAATAATGAATTCCTAAGCAAGACTGTGCACTTTGTAAGAAATCTGTGCAAAGCATCCCTCTAACAGTGGATAAGATGATGCCAAACACTTAAATAACCACCACAGAGATGGAATTCAGTTTAATAATTAATGACGTTATTCAAGTGAAGGATTTAGTTTTAAATTCATCACAGACTGCTAGCTCAGTTGAATAATTACGGTACATGCTCCTCCTACACATATCCACAGGCATAGACAATAAACACAGAGAACACCGTTTTACCATCATTCACAGGCGGATTAAATAAACTATTGGTACTGAAAAGCAGCTTTCCCTTCTTCTTTTAAATAAGTTCCAATGGAAGTACACTTAGAAGAAAAATGGACAGCAAATCCTACGTATGTCCTATTGATGATGGATATAGTATCAATTAGAGGATTGCAGTATACCATGGTGTGGAAGAGCGAAAGCCCTAAATGTAAATAGTGTGTGTGTGCTGGGAATATTGGGTTGGGGTTAAAATGCTCTCTGCCATAATGCATGAGAGAATGTGGCTAGAGCTTTAATTGAATGATTAATGGTTAATTAGGCTCCAGCCATAGGGTGTTTAAGGAGGGAAAATCATTTGTTTTGGGTTGGTGTGTAGGTGAGTGTTAACTGTGGTTACTCTGAATTGTTCAGTGAAGTAACCTGTGTTAAATTGTGCTGTACTGTGGTTACTCTGAATTGTTCAGTGAAGTAACCTGTGTTAAACTGTGCTGTACTGTGGTTACTCTGAATTGGTCAGTGAAGTAACCTGTGTTAAACTGTGCTGTACTGTGGTTACTCTGAATTGGTCAGTGAAGTAACCTGTATTAAACTGTGCTGTACTGTGGTTACTCTGAATTGGTCAGTGAAGTAACCTGTGTTAAACTGCGCTGTACTGTGGTTACTCTGAATTGTTCAGTGAAGTAACCTGTGTTAAACTGTGCTGTACTGTAGTAACTCTGAATTTGTTTAATTTATTTTGGCCACCTCTGTCTGTATGTCTTTGTTATTAGTTCAACAGCGCTTTAAACTTCAGTTATTTCTGTTATCCTATTACATGTGACAAACTCACAATACAGTCAGGCATAGCCAAGCGAAGGTATGATAAAGCAAACAAAAACAAGGTAAATGCATGAAATGCAAAAAAAAATAAAAAATACAGAAAAGTTTCATAACCTTTGATTTATTATAGTATAGAACATGTCATCATTTTCATACATGGAAACTCAAAGCAACAAGATCACTAGAAATATTATGTGAACATATTGAGCAGCCGTTTAAGATTGGGATATCAAGCTGCAATGTCTGTATGTGTCTGTGTGTGTGTGTGTGTGTGTGTGTGTGTGTGTGTGTGTGTGTGTATATATATATATATATATATATATATATATATATATATATATATATTTTCTTTCCTTTTAAATTATTGACCTCAACTCTGCTGCTGCATATTGTATACAGATCCTACTAGCATCACCATGTGGTGAGATTCAGAATTTCATACAGATTTCATACAGATTTTTTTTTTTAACCACAGTAAATGACCGTGATGTTTTAGAGGTGAAACCAATCACAATCTCCTTAATGGTGGGCACTGGTAAATCTCCACTTTGGTTAGTGTTAGAGGAATTACCACCACACACATTATATATTATATATATATTATATATATATATATATATATATATATATATATATATATACAGTGCCTATAGAAAGTCTACACCTCCTTGAACTTTTTTTGACATTTTGTTGTGTCAATGCCTCAGTTTCATGCATTTAAATTATAATTTTTCCCACTTATCTACACATCATACTCCACACTGTCAAGAGGAAAAAAAGTTTTTATTTTTATATATCAAAAATACAAAACTGAAATATCATAATTTGATAAGTCTCCACCCCCAAGTTAATACCTGGTGGAAGCACCTTTGGCAGCAATTACAGCTGTGTCTGTTGGGATAGGTTTCTACCAACTTTGCACATGTAGATTTGGCAATATTTGACCATTCTTCTTTACAAAACTGTTCAAGCTCTGTCAAGTTCCTTGGGGAGCATCAATGGACAGAAATCTTCAAGTTATGCCACAAATTTTTGATTGGATTTAGGTCGGGGCTCTGACTGGGCCATTCAAGGACATTTACCTTTTTGTTCCTTAGCCACTCCAGTGTAGCTTTGGTTGTGTGCTTTGGGTTGTTGTCATGCTGAAATGTAAACTTCCATACCAGTTTCAGGTTTCTTGAAGAGGGCAGCAGGTTTTCCTCAAGGACTTTTCTGTATATTGATCCATTTACCCTTCTGTCCTGACAAGTGCCCCAGTCCCTGCCGATGAGAAACATCCCCATAACATGATGCTGTCACCACCATGCTTCACAGTAGGGATGGTGTTCTTTGGGTGATGTGCTGTGTTGGGTTTGCGCCACACATAACGCTTTTCATTTAGGCCAAAAAGTTCCATTTTAGTTTTGTCAGACCACAAAACTTTTTGCCACATGGCTACAGAATCTCCTGAGTGTTTTTGCATACTTTAAAATGGGGTTCAAGGTGGGCTTTCTTGAGTAATGGCTTCCTTCTTGCCACCCTACCACACAGGCCAGATTTGTGGAGTGCTTGGGATACTGTTGTCACATGCACACTTTGACAACTTTGTCCCGGAGTGAAAGCATCTTGGTGCTCATGGTTAAGTCTTTGCTTTGAAATGCACCACCCAGCAGGGGGAACCTACAGGAACTGCCGAATTTATCCTGAATTCACTACAATTTAACACAAGTGGAGGCCACTTAACTTGGTGCTTGAATTTGAAGGCGCAACTCACATAAAGATCAAGGAGCTATCGAAACAAGTCAGGGATAAAGTGGTAGAGAGGCACAGAGCAGAAGAGTACGAGAACATTCCAAAGGTGCTGATTATCCCTCTCTGCAGAGAAGTCCATCATTGAGAAGTGGAAGATGCATCATACCACCAGGACACTGCCCAGATTAGATCGCCTTCCCAAACTGAGCAGCACGGGGCAAGCAGGAAACTGGTTTGTGATGTCACTCTGAAGCCAACAATGACCTTGAGAGATCTGCAAAGTTCTGTGTCTGAGATGGGAGTCAGTGTTTACACATCAACAATAAGCCAGTCCCTACACAAAGCTGGCCTGTATGGACAGGTGGCAAGAAAGAAGCCATTACTTAAAAAGCCTCATCTTAAAGCATGTACAGAGTTTGTGAAAAAGCATGTAGATGATACAGCAGATATATGGAATATATTACAGTCCTAATTAAATTACATTTCACATTAAACACAGTTGCTAAAAGGGCTCAAAAAAATCTCCACAAAAATAAATAAATAAATAAATAATGGCCACAGCGGGTGATAACTAATTATGTTCGTCTTCACCCCATATGGCAAATGATTACAGTTCACTGGGGACTTAATTAGATGGAAAAAAACAAGAACAACCCGTTCACTCATGACACTGCCTCTCTCTCTCGGTCCCAACAATCAGACAGCAACTCCGGCTTCACAGCGACAGCACAACCATTAATAGCCAGGCTCCAGAAGAACAGAAGAAAAGTTAAAAGTTACGTTTTTATTAACATCCCAGGCAATGGTTGCTATCCCTGGGCACTGGGTTCCGATTTGATTATGTAAAATGTACTTCATACCTATTAATTATTGGACCACAAAAACACAGGCAACATTCTATTAAAACCCAGCGAAAAAGGAGAATAGGGGGGTTGCGTGGGGGCAGTCACAGTATGCTCAGCCCGGGAAAAGACAAAGATACATTTGCTTGATCATACACAGTAATGCAGGCAACACAAGTTGTTCATGTTCATTAGACAGTACACAGCAGCTCACGCACCAGCTGTACAGATAAACAGAAATGCATGCGCTGAACCACATTGGCTTCTATGCATTGATCAAATGAAACAGTACAGGCAAGAGAAGGAAGAGGGAAAAATAAAATACATACACACATTTTTAACAGGTGTTACATGTGGTACCCTCAATGCCATTACTTTACTCTCAATGAAGAATTACTGGCGAAACATCTTCATTGTACCCCAGCAATGGTGTAGCCTTCATTGCACCCCCATTTGCTATTTACATACCCAGATGCAGACACTTGCACGTCTCCTCTCTCATTCAAACCATCTTTTTATTGTAAATCTGTGAATGGAATGAGCATGCTTCTGGGTGAGGTTATAAATGTAAAGCAGGCTGTAAACAAATGAAAAAATGGGATCTCCTTATCAATAACTTTGTCAATCATTTCATTTTTATATAGTGCCTTTCATGGCAAGCCATCCCAAAGTGCTTAGCAAAACAATCAAAAAATGTAATTATAGTATCAAGCATTACAACAATACAAATATTAACAATTAAAATATAGAAGATTTATTTTCCATAAGCTTGGAAAAAAAGTCATTACTAAGTACTTAATAAAGATTTAAATTCTTCCAGTGTCAGAGTTTCTGACAACTGGTGGCAGGGAATTCCAGAAGGAGGGAGCATAAGTAGAAAAACTTTGACCTCCCAGAGTGACCTACCTGAATAAGGGAATGGTCAGCAACATAACACTTAGCTGACGTCTAGGGATATAGGGATGAGGCAATTCATACAAACATGTAGGCCCTATTCCGCAAACAGCCTTACAAGTCAAGAGTAGGATTTTAAATGTAATATGAAACTTGACGGGCAGCCAGTGTAAATTTTCCAACAGGTGTAATAAGCTCAGTCCTTTTTATACCAGTCAATATTCGTGCAGCTGCATTTTGGACCAGTTGTAACCGGTTCACCAGGTGAGAAGGCAGCCCAATCAGCAATGCATTACAGTAATCAATACGCAATGTTACTAAAGCATGGATTAGAATCTCAGCATCCTTTTGTATAAGGTAACAGCGAACTCTAGCGATGTTTTGCAAGTGGTAGGAAGAAGACTTAACCACCGACGAAACATCAGCCTCAAAACCAAGAGCAGAATGTAAGATTACTCCCAGATTCCTGGCTGATGTGGATACAACAATGATATGACCACAAATCGGGGATTGTGATGTAGTTTGACGTTGTTTCCTAGTGCCTACCAAAATAATTTCAGACTTTTTGGAATTCAAAGAGAAAGTTTTAGTCATTCAAATGACAATATCATTCAAACAAGCAGATAACCTAGAATCAGCAAGGTTTTACAACAGATGAATGAGGTTGGTTTGAGGTATAAATCTTTGTGTAGGTCCAGCCTGCAGGCGAATCAGTCTACCTTTAAACAGTAGCAGATCAATGAACATACATCAATACAAAAATTTATGTATAACACACTAGTGATATCTAAATTAGCATGAATACAAATATTTACTACAAATCAAAAAATGCTCATCGGCAAAAGTCACAGTCTAAAATTTCAGCTTTAAAAGTGGATTACATAGAATTCAGCATTGGATTTAAAAAATGTGACCAATTCATGTATCATACTCCTTTCTTTCCAATATTAAAATCTAGTACCTTAAAACTCATGAAACATAAGGCAATTTTTCAGGGGACCTTTTCTACCATTTTAGCTGTGTGAGTTCAAGCAAAAACAATTTTAAGCAAATTGGTGAAAACTGATTAAAAATGTGATACAAAACGAGTTGCTTCAACAGTGCCCTGTGCTTAATGGTATTTATGTCATGTTTCCCATTCTGGTCAATGGATATAAACAGCTAGTATTTATAGCAGTTTATATTACAGACTAAATCCTAGGTGAATACATACATTTGAGTATTGGGTGGCACTGGGAAACAGCAGTAAATTGCATAAATTACAGTGCAAATTTACTATGGTCAAAATTACAGTGGTTGACTTTTTCTAAGTGAATTTACATGGGGGTTATACAATTCCTTAAGTTATTTTCCATAGTAAGCAGAAGCATCTTGGTAGGACGTGGCATCTAAATCAAAAAAGTCTTCAAGTTTCCACTGCAGCGTTTCAAATGTGGGCCTTTCATTCGCATCATCTTTCCAGCACTCAATCATGATCTCATAAAGCTGCGGGGGACAGCCAGGGGGGCAGGGCATCCTGTACCCCTTGGCCAGCTCCTGGATCACCTGGTAGTTTGTCAGGCCTTTAAAAGAAGATACACAAACAACCAACATTAATATCAGACCATGCACAACAAAACCAACATTTCAGCTAGTGGTCTCCTCACAGTGTTATTAATTTAATGCTTGACCTTCACTTAAGAACAAAAAGTTACAAAATTGAACCTTTATCAGGCGAGTTTATAATGAGCATATTTCATAACTCTTGGGAAGATTATGGGATATCCTTACATGTGATTAAACGTTACTCGATTACCTTTATTATTTGTCATTTTCATGAAACTGTGTCCATGTGTGCATATAAAATGATGGCAGGATAAATTAACTTCACCAAAGTCAGTGAAAACTGAGTGATCTGCAGTAACATGATAGAAAACCTGAAAATGGTTTCAGTCTTGATGATTTCCTGTTTATGTTCTGTGCCAATCACTTACCAAGTTACTGAAAATATATCAGACTAATCACAGGTCATGGACGATGCCTTGTAAAAAAAAAAACTCACCAGCATAAGGCATCTTTGCGAAGGTCACTATTTCATACAGTAGGATTCCAAAGGACCACACATCAGATTTGATAGAAAACTTGTTTAAATTGATTGCTTCCGGTGCCGTCCATTTCACAGGGAATTTAGTTCCAATTTTAGCCTCATATACTCCTTCATTCTCCGCCTAAATGACAGAACAGACATTAATACAGCACTTGTGTTACATTTTGATGCATCCAACTTCCATAAAGTAGAATGAACCAAACATATCATTCAACTCCATTACGGGTTTCACAAAAGACAGTAGTAGGCTTTAAATAGAGATGCAGTAGTTTGCATTGGTTGAAAGTTTTGTGTGATTTTGCTTTAAAAGTCAACCAATAACTGTTACAACAATCCTTTTCACACACCTAAATTCCATAAACATATTTATATTTTACCATCAGTCATCACATTAAAAGTTTCGGACATGTGAAAATACAGTCCTGAAGAAAATATTAACAAAATTACTACTACTATTACCATGAATACTCTGGCAAGTCCAAAGTCAGCTACTTTGCAGATGTTATTTTCACCAACTAGAACGTTTCTGGCAGCCAAATCCCTGTGGATATAGTTCTGGGATTCTAGGTAAGCCATTCCTGCAGCCACTTGAGCAGCCTCTTCTATCTGGTCAGAAATACGGAGCTGCCTCCCTCCATCCTCTGTGGAAATACAGAGCAGGGCACTGCAGTTTAAATATACTTCCATTATACATGAAACTGGCTTGAAATTAAATGTTTCAATTGACCTTACAACTTTTACCGCTGTATTTGTAAGAAACCTATATTTAAAAACAGTGCTTACAGAGTCTAATACCCTTTTCGCAATAATTCCCAATTAAATGCTTTTTGTTGCACTATATACACACTGTTTTTCTTCTGAGCACAGTGTGAATTGCTGCTATTCAAAAGGTCTACTCTCAAAAGGTTTAGCTTGAGCACATTACAGTACTGCTCCCTTGCTGTAATTATATACTATATCCATGTGGGATGAACTATTTCTTCCCACACTGCTGCAAAGGATGAACAATGATCCAAAAGCAAAACAAAGAGGAAACGAGAAAAAGGAGAGCATAGGAAAGGGAAACACAACCACAGTGAGCAGCAAGAAAACATCAGCACAAGACTTTGCAGTGAGAGCGAGTGGATTAAGCCAACGATATCAAGCATACTGCCGGAGAGAAATTGTCCCAGGGTGACTGCTGACTGCGTGACGGGCTGGTTACTGCTAGTAGGGGACGCGCAGTGGCACCAGAACAATCTTTAAAGTGGGAGGCTGAAAGCCATTGAACAAAATTGTAACCCCTGTATATGATCAAAGCCATGCAAAGCAAAGGGGGCGCTACCTTGGGGAAGCGACGGAGAGATTCGCTCCCCTTCCAAAGTTACTCTGCTGTGTGGTTGTGCGTTTCCCTGCCTCCCCTTTTGTTCATACAGCTTGTGTTCCCTGTGATTTAGACCCATTTGCTGCTTTCATTTTTAGAGTTTGAACTACCAGAGGGACGAATGCAAGTGTGGTGCTGCCATTGGATCCAGCTGCGAGGTCCGATTTGGAAGAGACTGATAATAGGAGCGAGGACCTCTCTGGATATCCCATTTTTGTTTAATAGCCTATCACTGTTCCCATTGCTTTTAAAAGAAAATACTTTATTCAGTGTGCTTTATGCTAGTATCCCTGTTTTTAGTATTTTTATTTCTCTTCTTTGACCTCAAGGTATCAGTGCTGCTCATTGTGGGAAGGTCTGGTGCTGCTCTTAAGGGAGGGGAAATTCAATCTCATAGTTAAACTGGGGTAAGAGTAGCCGAGAGCCTGTGCTCGGTAGGAACGGCGCTATCACCACTCTGAGCCTCATTTGTGCAGACAGTGAGGAAGTGAGGTCACCTATTATATATGGTGATTTTTAGTGTATAATGTAGTATGCATTTTAAAGGGAAAAAAACAGAATCTCCTGTTTTAGTAGTTTTTATTGGTAACTTATTGCTGTTTTAATTTGTTTTGGAAATAAATAAAACACATTTTGATAGCTATTATGCAGTGTTGCTCCACTGCTGTTGGTATTTGAGTTGCTGCCTGCCAAAGATTTAAAAATATACCTGCCGATTTACGATAGTTGCTTGAACTCTTTAAAACTTTAAGCTGACGTAGGTCACGACTATATTAATAATCTGGTTTGGATGAATAAACAAAATGTAAAGTAACACTGTTTGAGACGCATAACCTTATTTGGCAGCTGGCTCTCTTCTGAAAGCCATAGTCATGCACAGTAGGTTAGCAATAAAGCCAGAAATGACTATGCATCTGATTTCCAAACTTAATACACATTCTACCAGAAAAAAAAAAAAAAAAAAAACGGTGGTTCTCCGAAGTTCTTTAGTGCATGTTTCAAGGCTACACATCCTTTCTGAAATAAACGGTGTGCAAAGAGGTCACTCATTGTACTACATTGGCAAGCTGCATACCATAGGCACTTTACGATTTCCCATCCACACCTCAAATGTTCAAAGTATAGAAAAGAAAAGTCTGAACTAAGCTAATAAAGTGAGTCACTGGATCATTTAACAGTCTAGGATACACAATTGGTGTGCTCAGCGCATTTGGTGTGCTCAAAACATTTTAACAATTGTACATTTTAAAGCACACATTTTAAAGGGATGTCGCTGTACTTGGTTTGGTTTCCAGTACTTAGTTTTATCTTTGAACTCTGACTAAGCACTTTGAAATTATGCATGACAGGATACAAAATACATGAATTTTAATCATAAAAACTGAAAGAGAAAGAATATAAGTGATTAATACAGAAACAAGTAAATAGTTATACAATAAATGTAAGTTTCTAAATTAATGAAATCTAATAATACTAGATTATTTTTATTTATATTACTATATATAATATATATATATATTATATATAATATATATATATATATCTATATTATATATATATATGAATTAGCGAGCTAGGTGTAGTGATCACAGCACTAGGAAAGGCATGTTTTTCACTACGTCTAACCAAGACGTAAAGAACCATAACTTTCAAAGTGTACACATGGGGAAATTTAAACCACACCTTGTACCCCTTTAATTTGGTGTGGACTATGACTAAGGCCCTATGGAAATTTTCTTTAAAATTCAAGGCAGTCTCACAGGTAAAATACCTTATTTCGTGGAATATGCACGGAACAATTTTATATATTATGTGTACAAATTATTATTTTTTTAAATATCAAATATAGAGATAAATGCACTGACATCATCAAAATCAATGTCAACGTTATTCAAGCGCTTTACAATAGCTTGTGAAACGGTGTTGTAATTAACAGCCTGTAGGTAAAGTGTATCTGCAGGACAGCTTTCAGTTCTCGTACGTCACGTGCAGGTTCACCATTTAGGTCTTGCAAAACAAATACAATGTGTAACCCATACTGATCCTGGGAGACCACTGAGAAGCAACCAGATTGTTTTACCAAGTTAATAAAAATAAAAACACATGTTTCGAGGGCCGCTACACAGTTGTTCACAGATGTTTCCGTTTCTCATAGGGGTCAACTACCTCATTAATGTATTTTCTATGTGGGAAACTAACATTATTGATGTTCCTGATTGGCTGGATGCTATTAACACTTATTTTTCCTTCTCTTATTTAAGAAGTCATTTAAGACCAAACTTGTTTAAAGTTATATTAACTAACTTTAAAAGAACAGTACCTTAAGCTAAGGGAACACAAAACCTATTTTGCAGGAACAGGAGAGAGAGATCTAGTTTGAGGTAACCTCTGTATCAAAGCCCAAGGTCTCCCCTGGTGTGCCATGCAGTGGCCTGAAACACAGTCTTCTGGAAAGAAGTTCCAAGCCACCAAGTGGCTTTGTGTTCCCTCAGCTTAACTGCTGTTTTGAACAGAACCTGAAACTCAACCCCCTGTATCTGGAAAGGTTGAACTGAAATTGCATTCGACATACTGTACGTCTAACAGTATGAGTGATCAGAGCAGTAGACAAGAGTGACTGAAACCACACCCACAATAGACAACAAAAGAACCAAGCCACAAGAACCCAGCCATTCTGGAGAAAACTTAATGAAATCAGAAGTGATTACTGAGGAATGGCCACATAACTCTCTATTGCATGTGCACGTCTATTGTTAAATCAATATTGTCCTGGTTGATCATGGGAACCATACTCCATATCTTGCTAAAGCAGACATTTTGTGGCTAGCCCAGAAAAATAATGTATTTCAAATGCTTTTTCCCTCTGTCACTGTGTGAGGTCAACCTGTAAAATATAGATGATCTGGTATGGGTATCTCAAGGACACACACATCCATTTCAGAGAGCTGCTCATTAGAATCAACGTCATTCTGACAAGCCAAGCCATAATATACTGCAAGTGGAACAATGAATAGTGGTGTTCCAGGAGGGAAGTGAAACTATTATTCTTTTTACAGCACCCTTGCAATGGTATTTCCTCTTGCAGTTCATGCATATATAGTATAATATCTCTGAGCCCAAAGGTTCATGGTTCATATGATATTTTTGTTGTTGTTGTTCCAAATTTGGAAAACAAAATTCTGTGCCCCATGACCACTGTAACCTACTTATCGATCAGATGGTCAACCTCCATTCCTTTTGTCTAATCAATCCCCTCACCCACCAAACCTGAGCCACAGATGTCACTAAGCCACTTAACTTGAAGATACAAGTGGAACCTTGTGCTGCTACCAGTAGTAGCCTGAACATGTCTATTTGGCTCATAAAACAAGGCAGACATGTAGTAAAATATAATTTTGTGAAAAACCGGTTTTAGAATTACAGTAGTCAGAACACCTCTGAGGAAGCAAGCGAAGTGTTCTCTTAGACAAACTATTCTCTAAGATAGTTGACCACCAGTCACAATATGAAATCAATAAATAAATAAATACTTATTACTTGTCATGACACACATGCATCAATGGGAAATTGCTTGGCGACTTGTGTCTGATTTAGGTTTTTTTCAACAGCTGGAACAATTTCCAACTTTCTGTAGCAATAGAAACAGCTGCGCGTTTCTGCGTTGTTTATGTACAATTTTGTAGCGATGAGGTGTGCTCTTGGAAATCAGAATACAAAACGAGGCAATGACAAATAATGTTGGTTCTGGAAAAAGTAAATAAACCAATCAGTGTTCCTCTAGACACTCTCGCAATAAGTCAGATGTGAAAAGACTGAATAAACCATTTGAATTTAAGTTTGATGATGATGATGATGAGTTATCAGATTACAAAACAGTACTGTACCAGTGAACGAATCGCTATCGCTGGTGCCAAAAAAGTATTCTTTTAAGGCTTGTTCCTGTTCCTTTAGGGTGAGCATTTACAATGGGAAAAGTCAGTTTCACCACAAGGTTATTCTCTTAGGAGATGTTCCTATACGCGGAGACTGCTGTATAACATTATATATATATATATATATATATATATATATATATATATATATATATATATATATATATATATATATACACACACACACACACACACACACACACACACACACACATAACACACACACACACATACATATACATACATACACACACACACACACACACACACACACACACACACATACACATATATATATATATATACCTTCCTTTGATATTCCAAACATTCTGCCTTTTTTGCTTTTTAAAAGTTTGACTTTAGCCTAGCTCGTCTGACTGACCAACTAAGCATGCACACAGGCTGCCCTGTTAACTAACCACACAGTGCACATTGCTGCAGGAAAGTGCTGTTTTCTTGTGCTTCTATGAACTCAATTACACCCATATTATTTACAGGAATAAATTACATCCTTTACATCCATCAAACCTGCCAACTTTTCTACTGAAAATTCCTCTTGCCTTAATTTCCTTCCACGTTCAACATACGAGCATAACCCCCAAATCATTTTTCAAGGTTGTTCTTCATGAAACATCAGCAATGTGTCCAAGATACTGAGGTACATCCCAGCTGAGCGCTATCAAAATCTCTTGTGTCTTCTGCTTTGTCCATCGGTACTGAAACTTACTTGCAACCAGGATGTGCAGCTTAGTTTACTCAAGAATATAGTACAAGGTAGGTCTGAAGTTTTCACAACGCGACAATCAATATTGTGAGTAACACGCCATTTACTCAAACAAAGGTTACTGACAATGATTTGAAAGTTTACCACTGTCAACAAATGATTGGGTTGTGTAAACACGAAACCATTCACACTGGCATTTGAAGGTCAGTTAGAGACAAAGAAAGCAATGCACTGCAGTGCTCCCTTAAAAAATGTTTACCATGGTAATTTTCCCATTATTTTTCCATGGTTATACTATGCATTTACCATAGTTTATCATGTTTTTTGATACTCTTTACCATCATTATCTAGGATTTGCCATGCTTTCACTATGCCACACTTGCTAGGCTTATATTATGACACACTTTACGAAGGGTTTCAAGGACATTTCAATGTTTTTTGATTTATGAAAAAAAAAGAATCTCCTCACAGATGAATTATTCAAACCATCAACCACTGTCTTTTTTTTGCCATTTCCCTTTCTGCTCCCCACGATCTGAGGTGTAAGTAAATGGTGTCTGCTTACTCTGAAGGTATTCCAGTAGGCTTCCGTTTTTCATCAGCTCTGTGATGATGTAAATTGGCTCCTGTAAAGTGCAAACAGCGTACAGCTGGATAAGCTTGGGGTGTATCAGCTTCTTCATAATCTGTGCCTCTCTAAGGAAGTCCTTGGGGTCCATAGTCCCTAAAAAGAAGGGGAAAGGGGGAAAGAAAACCAGCTACTGTTATTCAGGAGCATAGCTATCCATTGAGAAACCACTCAGGAACTGTGGGGATTACTTCATGTCTCTGGCTAAAGTTTAAATGACATAAATCTTAAGAGGTATCATAGAACTGGATCAGTTCAGCAATAAATAAATAAATAAATAAGGCTTGTGACTTTCAGCTAGGGACCAAAATAAAACACATGGGAATGAGTTTCCCAGCAATCCTCTTAGTTTTGTACTTTTATAACTTATAAAAAGTTTGTAAATAAAATGCAGTACAAAAGTAGGAAAGAAGGTTAATATCAAAATCTTATAAATCAGCACATTAATCTGTAAGCATCTACACATTATCTTTAATGGTATCTAAACACCAAATCTCCCCTACACCTGTTTCACATGTTAATACATTGTTGTTCTCCTATTTACAACTAACATAGGATTCTATTACGTTATCTAAAATTGGCGGATTTAACAGGTCCTTCTCAGGCACTGTACTGTAGATACTGTTACAGACAGAGATGCACTAAAGAAACCAATAGGTTGTGTTAGACGTTGGTTCTCAAATTTTAAATCTGCCAGTGTAAATTAGTAATTTAATTTAAAGTAATTAAGCTTGCTACTATTCGTTTTTTTTTTTTTTGTTTGTCAAATCGACGATTAATATCGATCCTTATTTCAGAAAGAATTTACAGCTTTTTTTTTCGATCTTTACTTTTCAATTCAAGCGGAGAATGGGTGAAAACGGCCTTTATGCTTTAAAAAAACCACACCTTTTATGCCATTAAAAAATGTCTCACCAATGAACCCCCTTTATCATATTCAACATGCAACAAAACCATGGTTACCTACATTCTAATTGAAACAAGGTTTGGTCACAGCTGAGCTATACATTTAAAAATAGTCTCAAATAAACCGTAGTAAACACAGTAAAAGTGTATTACACAGACCTTTATAGCGTACATGCACAGAATATGCACAGGAAGAAACATTAGATAGCTGAACAGAACTAATTTGCACTTATTATTCGGAGTCTGAGATTTCCCTACCTTGATCAGCACCACCGGACTCGGAGTCACGGGAGGCAAGGCAGACTGGCCCGCTTCGTCCAGCTGCGAAGACTTCAGTCGTCAGCCAGGGTATTGGCCACAATATTCATTAGGCGTTTTTCTCTTGCGCCCCATTTTCAAATCAAACTAGTAACTGTCACCCTATGCCTAAAGCAAAAGCTTACGTACACCTTTACTCGCAGTCACAGACAGCGACTCCCAGCCATTCAGAGCGGAACGGAGACGGGTCAGGCAGCAAGCACAAAAACTGCACAAACTAGAGATGATTTTTAAATGATTACTTTTGGTAAGAAAACAAAAAACAGCAAGAGGTTTTACCGACGTTTATCGTATATAAATTTATTTCAGTCAAACTCATATTTATGGGGAATTCGACTTGCAATGAGCTTTACCGATTAATATTGAAAAGTAGCATGCCTAATTATAATGAGGCTAAAGGTGTTTATCAGTCTTTACACCAACATGCAGTTAGCCTAATTTGTTTTGCAAAAGGGAAAAAAGACTCTTACAAAATTTGTAATACATGCCTTACGGATACTTTTGAGTACTTTTAATTAACCTGATTTGCTAGTTATTAGTAACCATGGGTTCAACTGTATTTGACATTTAAAAACCAAATATCAAGCTAACATTAATGGGATCTGTGGTATGCAAGCCATCACTGTATAAGATCACGTAATGTCTACAAAAAACTGTTAGTTCTTGAGGGTGCAATATTAAAATGAAGACTGTACAATACATGTACTGGGTGCCATATGAAATAAAGCATATTCACCTGGCTTCAGTGTTTTCACTGCAACAGGTGTAGTCTCATTCCACAGTCCTTCATGCACATCCCCGAACTGACCAGATCCCAATTTTGTGAGTAGCTTCACAGAAGAACGGGGAATTTCCCAATGGTCTACTGTGTTGTAGGACAAACCATGGGTCTGGGGAATCTCCAGCTACAGAATGAACAAAAGGAACAAACCCAGATCAACAGAAAACATACATGATGTCCATGTGCTATTTCTGTTATGCACATCAGTTTTTTGGGTTTTTTTTTTTTCTGAAAAGCCACTGTGCAGATGTAAATGTCTGGCGTGTGAGAAGTTCAGCATCTTTCAATGCAGAAGTGAGCTTTTCATACCTTCCTGCATGGTGATCCAAGCTTCACACAGAGGCCGTCCACAGTGGTTGAGTAGTGCTCTACAAGCTCCCTTAATGTGGTAAATGCTTTTGTTTTAGCTATAAAATAACCCCCAACATCCCGCTTCCGTATTTTGTAGTGCTTCACAATGGAATTATCCAAAACTGCAAACACAAGAGAAGATATGGCAAAACCACAATTACATGCACTGCTTTAGGAAAACTGGAATGAAAACAATGCTTTAGAAAAGGACATGTGACAGACAGTATACATGCGCTACAGGGTTTGTACTGTATTTTCAAATGTGCATATTCTTATTTCAATTTCATCTTAAAAATGTCCATGAAACAAGGACAAAGTGGCCATGCATTTAACAAATGTCAAATAGAGCCTACTGTACATATTTTTATCACCTATGATCCAAAGCAAAGTGTTGGGAGGGCATGGCAACATTGCTACTACTAGTGATTAAACATGTATTAGGGTACCGGTGGTGGTTTGGTATCTAAATGATACAGCATATAACATGAAGCAAATCTAGTGGTACTATGCAAGACTTCGCTGTTCAATACAACACATAACATAGCTAATATGATGCTTGGCCCTGCAAGTGTTATTTTTCATTTTGGACACAAGATGGCGCTAACAGAGAGAATTCCCATTTTCACTTTTGCTCTTTGGCAATATTCTGATCATTTATGATGCATGTTTTTCATTCCCAGCCACACACATTATAAATTGAGTTTTATTTGTTTGTGTCCACATGGACCTGATTTCTAGTTTCTAATTCATAATATGAATGTGTGGAACTACTAAAGCTAAATTTGAAAAACAGTTTAAAATATTTACAATATACAATACTAGCAGCTTATCGTTTACAGTGTTTATGAAAGCAGATAAGCCCAGCCTTTTTGTTACTGAATCTACAGGAAGCACTGAATGTTTTCTAGTACACATGAACAACACCATTTCAAAGTTCAAAGTTAATTATCTTGTATGTAGCCTCTGGGCTTTTAAAACCATCATATTAGTTTGTCTGAAAATGGCTGTTCCGTCCTTCATCCATTAAAAAGCCTACAATAAGCAAAGAGAAGTAACACACGCTTCTGCCCTGAATACGCATGTCAGTTACTGTACATGCATCCCCATCCACAGCTGTAAATACATATGAGAGGCGTCGGTAACTTGAAAAAAATAATCACAGCAACCTACAACCATTGCGTGCACTTAAAAAATTCTTAAAGTTTAGACAGACATATACCTCCATATACTGTACCCCCAGACGCTGATAATCTATATAACTTGAGCTAAAGAATGTCCAAAACACATTGAGACGTAAGTCAATAAGTGCTTATCTATACATAAAAATGTATGACTTTATATCCTTTCTTATCAGAATTAGAGAAGTTATTTTCTAAGTACTATATTGCTGTTTGATTGTGGACTGTAATTTTTTATTAGAAAATGAGTTTTTATTTCTTGGCATCTCATTGGCTAGTACCCTTGGTAGGGGGTTACATTAACTTTCAACAGCCGACCAGGAAATAAAAAGTACCATCAGGGTTTAACAAAAAGAAAACACTGTTCAAATTTTAAACCGCAAAACTTGTTTTTCTTTTTTTTTGTAACAGTTGCCCATTTTTTAAGTGCAACAAGACCCTCCAGGATGGGCTGTATTGGGAAATACTGGGCCTCATTACGCCCTTGGGCAGTCCGATATTGCCCAATACCGCCCTCCCTGTCAGGTCTTAGTGCTTACATAAGACACACGTCCACAGTCAGTTGCATCTGTAGCTAATGATATACAGAAAAATTGGTTACTTGATAGTGAATAGTCTCCTTTCTGAGTTTCACTCTCTCGAATAAGGAAAGTGCCAGTTCCATTTCCTAGCGACAGGAGCACTTTTTCTGCATCAGCTCGTTTTATTCCTCCAAAGAACCATCTAAAAGGAATATAAAAAAAAAAAAAACCTCTGTTTAAAATTCCATATTAGGTAATAACAGTATATATTATAAACTGATCCAGAGTGGTTTTGAACAGTGAAGGCGGGGGGGGGGTGGGGGGGGGGGGGGGGGGGGGGGGGTAACCCCCTCTACGGTTATCTGGCCCCCAAACTGCTGAGCACCTCTATAGGGTTCCGTGGAGAGATATCCAAGGCAGACAATCAAACTGAATGCCAATCATATTATTTTTTCAGATTCACTGTGACCCAATGAAGCCTCACAGATCTGTATTGAAAAACTGGAAACAAATGTAGTGTGTACATAGTACTGTATTTGTACAATTCAATTTGGAATGAGGTTTATTTGGAATGAGGTTTGTAAATACAGTATAATCGTAAATCTCGAAAAACTACTCACTTCTAAATCTTTTGTAGTCATTTTTGTATTACTTTAGTATAAATACATGTTAATTTGGATTCATATGTTGTTTTTTTCTGACTTTATGTGAACGAAAAGACACACATTTGTCCGTTTTCCCATTGGAAATAGTGATATTTTGAAATATCTCTGTCCTGGTCACAAAAGCAAAGTTTGTGAGGAATAATAGCCATTTTCTATACTTTCGAGGCATAAGCAATTAGGAAATAACACTTACTACCCAGGAACAAAAAAAAAAAAAAAAAAAAAAGTGTTACACGGCGTGTTGAGAAATTTGCATTGCTCTTAAGCTCACATAAGGTTCAGTGCAGAATAATTGCCTGGCTACAGTGCAATTTGAATTTTCTATCAGCAGTTATTTGCACCACGCCTATACATACATCTACCCCGATATATCAAAGCTTCTGCAACTTGTAGTACAATTCAAAGGCTTTGTGATGTTTCAGTGAATAACAGGAGCCGACTCAAAACAATCATGCTGGTCTAAAAGCGGAATCCTTTATTGAAGTATTCTGGGTGCTCCTCATTATTAAATTCAGAAAAGGGCAAGCCTTTTGTATGGTATACTACAAACAAAGTACAATACTTCTTGGTAGAATACATGAATTAGGGGTAGATGTACTAAAGTGTTGTGCCTGTCGCAATAGGCGCAAGCCAGTTGCAATCGAGTTGGAAGACCAGGGTGAAATGTGCTCAACAAACGCAATGCTATTCGCAACTTTTTAGGGAATGCTTTGCGGCAGCAGTTTTTCTTTGCAGTTCAACCTTAGATGAACACGTAATTATGGGCGTTCCTGCATACAATCACAAAAAATGGGATGGAGTGCAATTCAGGGTTCTCAAATATTATAATGAGATGTACTAAAGCTGCTGGCAATTGTGACACTTAAAAGTGCATCAATTTGTTAAGAACTTTTGAACGCATGTTTTAAACAGTTGCAAACTTTTGAAAGGCAGTATGAAAAACACTATCCCGTAACCATGGCCGCTGTGATTGCAACAAGGAGACATCGTCTTCAGCAAGAACGAGTGATTGGTAGGATGAGAAGAGAAAGGGTATTTCAATCCCTTGAAATTCGTATTAATGAGAATTGACTGTCATCCTAAGTATTATAACCTCTCAATGTGGCACCGTGATCTATTTTGTGACAGTTGTCTAGACTAAAAATAATAATAACTCCGCCTATTCACTTTGGCCCGCCGGTGTTTGGTCTGATAGCTCATCATAGGAACATTCGGGATCTACAGATCAAGTCTTGTTTGAAAGATGTGGCTTCAATCTACTCATCATGCCTAGTTGTGACAAATAATAAGGAAAACACAAGTTTTCGAAACTCAGAGAGTTCAGGAGAGCAAGTGGGTAAAGAACACAGATAATTTGTGGAAAACTTAATGGCTGTTGTGAGAACAAAGCTCAGAAAAAAAACAAAACAAAAAAAAAAAAAAAAACATGAAAACAAAAGCTGGCCCTTCTGGACAGAGATTCATGAAAGAACAAGTCTCAGAAATGCTTTTTGAGGAGTCAGAAAGTGATAATTCTGACAATGTATTGTCATCTGATGAAGAGGGGACTGGTGGGGGTCCTCTTTCAGGGGACTGATGTGTCACTGAAATCGTAAGTACATTATTTTTATTATGACTTATAATTATCTTATTTTGCATTGCCAAAATATCTGGATCACTATTGGTAAATTTAACAAAATTATCTGTTACATCACCACATTGTTTATAATAGATTATTATTATTTTACTCGTATAACTAGATACTTATAATAAGTTATTATCTGCAGCCACAGGCAGTGCGCAAAGAGCTGTTCCACAGAGGAATGTGCAGACATCACTGGCCCCAGCCTCACCGGCACCAGCATCACAGCAGGGGGGAGGGGCAAACAGGTGGAGAGAGAAGGAATAAAATAATACAGCTTGAACTCAGTCAAGGTTTACACCTCGTCACACTCCAGGTAAACAGCCAGATACCCAAAAGCTGTTTTGCAAAGCTTTGACTTTTGAACAGGCAGGTAAACTACATCCCTTGCAAACAACATCATTTGTTTCTACCTATAATAAGCAACACTTGCCAGAGCCAATTACAGAGGCAGATTCGTTTTTTTCAGTCAAAGGCAACCCAAGGGAGACAGTGCTGTGCTTATTGCTCCTTGCCTCTGTGCAAAGTTGTTGACAGGGAGGATTGGGGATTTGGTCAGAATTAATGGTCTCCTCAATGCTGAGAAGTACAGGCAGATACTTATCCATCAAGCAATACCATCAGGGAGGCATCTGATTGGCCCCAAATTTATTCTGCAGCATGACAACGACCCCAAACATACAGCAAAAGTCATTAAGAACTATCTTCAGCGTAAAGAAGAACAAGGAGTCCTGGAAATGATGGTATGGCCCCCACAGAGCCCTGATCTCAACATCATCGAGTCTGTCTGGGATTACATTAAGAGACAGAAGCAACTGAGGCTGCCTAAATCCACAGAAGAACTGTGGTTAGTTCTCCAAGATGTTTGTGCCAACCTACCTGCCGAGTTCCTTCAAAAACTATGTGCAAGTGCACCTAGAAGAACTGATGCTGTTTTGAAGGCAAAGGGTGGTCACACCAAATATTGATTTGATGTAGATTTTTCTTCTGTTCACTCACTTTGCATTTTATTAATTGATAAATATAAACTATTAACATGTCTATTTTTGAAAGCATTCTTACTTTACAGCATTTTTTCACACATGCCTAAAACTTTTGCACAGTACTGTATATATATATATATATATATATATATATATATATATATATATATATATATATATATATATATATATATATATATATATATATATACATATAACACACACATTATCTGTGATGTTTTGTTGCTTTTGTGAATTTTCATTTACAAGTGAACGGTGACATTAGGGCCTTATCGACCACTATATTCTACAATTTTGAATACTGACTTTGGATACTGTTTTAATTCTGGAAACTGTTTTTTTGTCTGTTAATTTTGCTAAATTGCATTGCCTTTTACATTGTACGCAGTTCTGTGCATTGATAACATTTAGATTTAATTTTGCGATAGGTTGTTAATGGGAGATTTTACATACAGCTACAATATGTACCGGATTTAAAAGTATGTACTGTATTACAGTTAACGCGTGATCTCTTTAGTTTTGGCAAGTGATATTTTCGGAATCACATCGTTCTCCGTTAAAATACTACTTCTGTTAAAAATAAAGTACTGTACCAACAAAACCAATACAGTACATCTAAATCCTTTCAAATATGTATTTTTAATATTGTCTGTTTTTCAGGGAACACAAAAAAGATACAAGGGTTGGAACGGGCTAAAATGAAATAATCAGATATGTGTCACACACGTTTAACTGTCACTGAAGTAAAAAATTTATAGGGTCGGATATGTGAGTGGTGACTGTATTAAATGTCATTTGCCATGTGTCTGCCTAGTTCTGAATGCTGTCAACATCACGTTGAATGACCTTTGCTGCTGCAACAGTGTTTGCCTCCTATTTTTGTGTTGTCTGCAAATTTAACAAGTTTGCTTACTATACAAGAATCTAAGTCATTAATGTAGATTAATAATAGTAGAGGACCAAATACTGATCCCTGTGGTACACCACTGGTTACCTCGCTCCATTTTGTGGTTTCCCCTCTAATCAGTACTTTCTGTTTTCTACATGTTAACAACTGCCAAATCCCAACTGTGTTCAGTCTGAGAATTAATCTTTTATACAGGACTTTGTCAAAAGCTTTCTGGAAATCTAAATAAAGCATGTCATATGCTTTGCAATTATCCATTATCGATGTTGCATCCTCAGAGAAAATCAAGCAGGTTAGTTAGACATGATCTCCCTTTCCTAAAACCATGCTGGTAGTAATATACTGATACAAATGCCAAGTCAAAAGCACACTTTATGAGAGAACTACTACGGACAATTTAAATCCTCCATTTGCTCTTGCACTTCAAAGTAAGCTCCTGCAATTTAGTGTGACATGCAAAGTCTGCAAGCCAGATTCCTAACCACTGAAAACCTCACATAACCACAACTCACCCTGAATATAAAATTAATAGATGTTCCAACTGGAATAAGATTGTCATTTGCATTTTATTTGTACATATTTGCTTAACTAGTTACGCATTTGAAGTAGGGGGTTTAAAGTTGGTTAATTGAATTGACTGAGGTGCACAAATATTGCTTTTATTTGTATACATACCATGTATATATGTGTTTCTTTATTAAAAGATATTTAAAGCATTTTTAAATCTGCTTTATCTTTGCCTCAGAGGATGGTAATGGGTTAAATTTATTAGGCAGGCTAACTAAGACCTGTACTACATAGCAATCATTAAAATACTTCATTTCTATTAGTCGCTCTGCATGTCAATCACACAGGCTTTTCTACCAGTGCTGTTTGAACTTTCCATAAAGGCAGCTATGTCTGCGTTTCAGTGTTACCTGTGGAAACAGCTACTTTTAAATTATAAAACATAATATACAAGTAACTATATGGTACTTGTTTCATTCTAAGGGCATATATGACATACTGTTTGTATGGGTAAGGTGTCCTCTGTCCAATTATGTGCGTCTGTTTTTTGTTTTGTTCTAGTTTGGCAGGGAGAGTGTTAAAATTCCATACCCTTTCATGAAAATGTGTCTTACCATCAAACATTACTGAGAGAAGCACAGTATACAGTTGTCTAACCAACAGCTGAGATATGAAGCCCATATCTTAAAGACTAAATTGTTATCATCCAGAAAGCAACAAGTTTCAGGGCCACAATACTGCAGCTTTCTTGGGTCATAGGTCAAAGTGAGTGTGCCATTAGATTCGGTCACTGACATTGACATTGAAATGAAGTTGATAACTGCAGGGAGGCTTCATTAAGGAATAATATTCACAGAGATTACACACCACTGATTCTGCTTTACTGGTATTCACCGATTATTATTACTGTGTATATATCAACAAAAATGCTGAACGTACCTTGTACATCTGGTTTGTTTTGTAGTTGTATCATAATCAATGCATTACAGTGAACAAAAAACAGCAATCCCAGGGGCATATCATAGTGAATGGTTTGTAAATAAGAAATAAAACATGCTGGAGTAAAATAGGCAAACATATTTCCCTCATGAAGAAAAGCGATAATCAATGGATAACATCATACCCTGTGAATTATTTGGCTCTGTGCACTTTTTAAACAAATGTATGCCATACTTCCTGTTAACTCCAACAAGGACATACATAACGCAACATATTACTCAAATTACTGTGGAAAGTAGAAAAAAAATCAAGAAAATGTACAATATTTATACAACACAAGAAAATCAGGTGCAGTGAACCAGTGCTAGCAAAAAATAAATACATAAATAAAGAAATAAATACTTGGTTTTCAATCCTCAACTGGTTTTACTGTATACCCCTAGTGACAAACAAAGAAGACTACAAAGGATAATCCTGTTTCCATGGCTACCATCTAGTTTATTGTTATGAATGACCTAACAACTATGACTAAGTAAAAAGTAGAATGACTGAGTAAAAAGAGAATTTATTTCCTGGTTAGACACGATGTGTTATTATTATTATTATTATTATTATTATTATTATTATTATTATTATTATTATTAATAATAATAATTAAAAAAATACATGGAGACTCAAGGATACTAATAAAATTCCACAAACAATTTTTATAGAACAAGGAAAAACAAATCACGAAGTACAACAATCACATGATTGCGTTGGAGGCATGACTTCATACTGTATGTCTGGAGGCACTATAAAGAGAGGAACTGACAAAGTCATAAAGGAGCTCTGTGTTTGATTGAATTCTCCCCATAACAGGGTCGTTTTATCTACTGAACCATTCACCATGAGAAAGAAACACATAAATGCACGTGATTGGGACGCTGCAATGGCTGGAAGCAAAACAACAAGCATGAGGGTGACATTCCTCCCCAGCCCAGACTGAAAATACAAAACTAGAGCTATCATGGCAAAACAGATCATCATTTTCTACATTCTGAATAACCTGTGCTAAAGAATGTCATTATAATGTTCCATCACAACTGGACAACGTTCTCAATGTACAAATGCAAATGTGGGGTACAGACAGGCCATTGTGTAGCCAGTTTGATCTCAGTTGGATGAGTGGTTCTCAGTATTATCACTTAGCTCAATTAGATGTATTTCCTGATTCCTGATCATGGCTATTTTTATTTTACTTTTTTATCTGCACAGAGGTAAATTGACAGTTTAAGCATAAGAACATAACATAGTTTAGGCAAATAGGAGACCATTCCACCCACAAAACTGGAATCAGATTGCTGACAGGTGTAATTGAAAACTTGAAAATGTATATGGTTGATTGAGCGTAACAGTGAACATATGGTAAATATGATTGGTGACAGAATAGCATTGAAAAACTGAATAGTCTTTAAAAAAAAAAAGTCACATTTCATTGATGTTTTTTGTGTAATGTAAAATATTATACAGCAAGTCTGTTCTCGAACCGTAGCATTATAAGCCTATTATATAATAAAAAAAATCTTCAACAGTTAAAAACATCTGACGTAGAGAAAGCTTATTTTAACAGATTAAAGGAACAGGTATCTTACAGGAAATCGATCGCCATACTGTACTTACGGTGCAGATTCAATGCTTTCAATGGGCGCAACATAATTGGCAGGAATATATCCTTCTTTCTTCTCAGACGTCTCCTTCAGTGCTCTGGCCAGCCACCAATCACCAGTACCGGAGTTCAGCACTTCTAGCTTGTCCCCTTCGTTGAAACTCAGGTCTTCCTCGGTCCTAGCCTTGTAGTCAAACAGGGCTACAAAGCAGCGGCTTGGGTCTGGTGGGGGTAAGGGTGGCAAAGCTTTTGTCGCTAGGGTATTAGTTGATATACCACACGTATTGTTGTCAACTTCACTTTCTTCGTATCTCGTTTCTCTAAATAGGCAAGGGCAGCGGTTCAGCAAACAGGGACATGTTTGTTTCAAATTAATATTACCCATGGTTACTCACCGTGAACCTGACCCCTAGGCGATACACATAACATAAAAACAAGTTAAACGTATAGAAAAAACGTATACATTAATCTAAGAATTGCGTCCATTTTCACAATAAGCCAGTGTAACCTCTGTTTCGGTTTGTATCTGCTACTGACTTTGCTCTGTCCATTGCTTTGTCACCTGTGAGCGCGATCTGCTGAAAAAATAAACTTCACAACTAAGTACGCTGTGTAAATCAAACAGTATTCTTATCGCAAACACGCCCCTTGTATGAACAGTACCTGACATTCAAAAAAAGACGAATGTTTTCCTGGTTCCAACTATGGATATGCATTTCCTGGTAGTTGTGTTTTTGTCAAAGCTTTTTGAGCAAGAACCTGTGAAGAGCCAAGTTGCTGGAGGCGTTTAACCATTTCGTTGCCTTTTTAACACATGATTCATTGCCACAGAAATGTGGAACCTTTCATTCTAGTCATCAGGAAGACACTATAATTAAAAACTATAAGCTCAAGTAACGTCCAAAATCCAACACAATCTTCAATCGTGTTAATTGTAATGTAGCGCACCTTTTTGTTTGTTTATTTATTATTATTATTATTATTATTATTATTATTATTATTATTATTATTATTATTATTATTTACATACGTGTCCCCCGATGTTTACAAATTTATACAATGTTCAAGTTTTTGCAAAAACGTCCAGTTGAAGAGCTGTTTGACAAATTTTTTATTATTTATTAATAAATAAATAAATAAAAATAACAACAAACCGTGACCTAAAACCGGGATATTGTCGTGACCAGAGCACATAATAGGTCGACTTGATATACCAGAGAGCTTACTATCTAATGATCTTGTTATGATCTCAATCACAGATTATTTATTAGGGAATATAAACAGACTTAATGCATTAGCTATAAAATGCATTGTAACGTCTGCGGGAAGAAAACAGAGCCAGGCGACCGCAGCGTGACCACATTCTTCAAGACGTCAGCTCTGCACAGCACACAGCCCCAGGCTGCTCGCAGATAGATCCTAACTAGGGATTCCCCCAAGCCCTATTGGCTCACACATACAAGAGCACATTTACATACACACGAACCAATCGGATCAGACCCTCTGTCCTGCACAAACAACTGACTAACAGACCCAAACACAAATCACACGTGCATGTGACACCCCAGGCAGCCTGGGAGCACTGTCTGGACACAAAACGCACTTCACTCACAGACTTGTGCAGGGTGACACACAAAGGCAGGACAGAGGCTACAGCGATCTGGTGACAATGCTACAGCAATCTGGTGCTCGCCACAAGGTGGGTCAAGGTGAACTCTTGGACCAGACGCCGGCAGCCTGTAGTTGGTCCCTGGAACTTGCGTGCACAGTCTGCTACTTCAGGAGGGGCTTCGGTCCTATCACCCGGCTGTGCTGGGCTCTCCCGGATGCGACCACCAAATTGTGGGCACGGTTGCTGCACTGTCAGCTGCTTCTAGGGTGGATTGGACCCTGCCCCCACCCCAGCTGTGCTGTCATGTTCTCCGTGCTGCGACCATCTGTCAGGGTGAGAGGTGTGGTCAACTGCTGTCATCTCCCGCTTGCTGGACGAGCCCTGCTTTTCTGCCTCGGGTGCCACGCTCCCTCCGGTTCAGCTGCCTGCCTGGGCGAGTCCTGCTGTTCTGCGTTGGTGTGCCGCGCTCCCTCTAGCTCCTCTGCATGCCTGGATGAGCCCTGTGGTTCTGCATTGGTGTGCTGCGCTCCCTCTGGCTCCTCTGCATGCCTGGATGAGCCCTGTGGTTCTGCATTGGTGTGCCGCGCTCCCTCTGGCTCCTCTACATGCCTGGATGAGCCCTGCGGTTCTGCGTTGGCATACCGTGCTCCCTCCGGCTCCACTCTCCTGCTCACAGTTTCGACCCGAAGACACTTTTTCAGCACCTGCTGGAATCACTGCTCTCTCTCCCCTCACAGCTCCAGACCCCAAGACACTTTTCAGCGCCCACCAGAGTCCACTGCTCTCTCTCCCCCTGGCTCCCTCTGTTCATACCCAATGCTTTCATTCCATCCAACAACAAAAGGGATCTCACACACACACACACACACACTTAGCAGTATTAGCTAATTACAGATGTGTAACATTGTGACTGAATTAATAACGAAATACTAAAATAAACTAACATTCAATGAAAATTCAGAGCCCATAAAATGATACGTTGAGGGGTAGCCTATTTTCATAACCGTGTGCTTACCTACAGTCACCATTGTTTCCATTGTACAGTACACGCAAAAGCTAAAATGTTGCATAACCAGTAAGACCAGCATAGATTAAATGTTTTCAAATTTCATAAGACAAAAGTAGAACACATTTTTTTCCTATTGACTGATTTCCCAGTTGAAAAATCCATCAATGGGAATTGTAAGAACTATTTACTGGCCTCTTACTGGGCAGCCAGCTGGTTAATAATAAAATAAATAAATAAATGCATTTTAATGGACCTATGTTTAGTGGTTTAACCAGTTGAAAAACAGCAAACCACCAGCTTTGACCATATACCAGTGCTGATCAATGTGGAAAATTCTCTCAGTGTATGTCTTCCCATTTCCTTAGATTTAGCACTCTCTTAAAGGATAACAGATTGCCTGGATGCTTTAAAACATCTGCCAAAAATCCCCAAAATATTATGTTGATTTACCACGATATGCTTGCAATTACAGTTGACCTTTTCTTTGTGATACTTGTCTTTTGCGCATAGCCATGTGAGGACAGCATCTGTCAACCATAACCAGGCAAAGTTCTAATCCATACATTCCACAGGTATATCACCCGTCGCCAACTCACAATAATATACATTTTAAAATGTGTTGACTAACTAAATACATCGATAACTGTTCAGTATATCTGCGCTATAATACGGTAAATCCACCCGGAAGTTTAAATGCAGTGGGCGGACAGGTGGGCAGCGTGGTATTGAGACAGAACACTTTATAAAAACATGTTCGCACATTAAGAACAGACTGTCAGTAGGTAGACAATTACGAACTATCATTACATAAAAACAGAACATGCAGCAAACCTGCTGCTCAATGTTCTACATATAAATGAGTAAAGAATGCGAGCCCCAGCTGCGTTTTGGTATTCCCTAAATTACCCACGTGTTGCCGTGCACGCGCCTGTATTGGGGGATGCTACTGTTGGTGACAGGATCGTTGTCAAGGGGATGCGTCAGTGCTGTGCAAGTTACAGTAAGAGTACTTGGTTATAGTTTAATCATTACAATGAGCGACGTTTTCTCGCTGTCAGATTGTGATGTTGTTGGTTTTGATTTGGATCACACTCTTTGTCGATATCATTTGCTGGAAACCTCCAGGGCGAGCCGTCAGAGATTTCCGGGTTTGTTACGTTATGTTGCAGAAAAAATCAGTTAATCAAAGTAGCCGTTTCGGACTACAAGTCCTTCCCTTCTTCAGCTTATTTTTTTTTTTTTTTATATCAGTTATTCACATTTTTGTCTACCTAGATTACCTTTTGTGACACACACACACACACACACACACACACACAAGGTATTCCACTGGTTTGTACAATGTTCGTGCTAATAAACAAGCGAACTATATTAGCCTATACGAGTTGGAAGACGTCTGTAGCACAACAGCATGTAACTAATTAAGTATGACAGGTTACACTAAGTTCTGCTTTACTTGTTTAAACATGACCATGCAGTCTGAAAATGTCAAAATACATAGCTGAATTAAGTAAAACATCCCGAAAGGTAAGTTGACGGCAGATTTCCAAACATCTCTAAGTTACTCACTTTCGCGGCAGATTTCCAAACTTCTCTACACGGTTACAACATGTACTATAGTCAAATGAGAACGTGTACTAAGTATTTGAAACGCGTACTAAATAACGCTTTTTTGACCCGGGTGTCCTTCCATAGACAAATCAGAATACACAAACAACTATACATTATAAATAAATGTAAATTAACTACGCATTTCTACGTAGAGCCTGGTCATTTTACAGTCATGTAGCGTAATTACAAGAGTAGCCTATCACCTTCGGGATAAAAAGACAGGTATGCATTAAAAAAAAAAAAAAATCAAGAATAAGGAAAATTTCAATTAATGGCAACGATAGATTCTATTCTACGGTGCAAATATAGATTTGCTGAGTGCTGCCGACTTCTTGAGACAGACAATGTTGACCGTGACACGGTTCAGTTTGTATTAACAATGTACACTTTTTTTTTCTAAATATTTATTTCAGTTTTATACTAAAATGTTGAGTTATTACAGCTAATATTAGATTACATCTCAGATATTTCAACACTTGTTTAAAATGACATATTAGTTACAGGGTTACCACTGAATTAAGATTTCTAAGGATCTGAAATCGCCAGTCCATGCTTGTCTCGGAGGGTCCGGGTCTATCCATCTTTCACTAGACTTTACTTTGCTGATTCAGTCTTTATTAATGCAAAATATCAAGATGTACCGGTCAGATCTTTTGCTGCATAATCAGTTGCTGTAAAACTGTGGTCTAGTAATATTACTGACTATTTACACAAAACAATGGTACTTTATTTTAGAAGACTATATTCTTAATTCTCTGTGGAATAATACCTTACCAGCCAGTGGAGTACTCTGCTTCTGAGTAAAAGAGGACGAGACTTTTGTTAACTTGATGTTTAATCTATATTTATATATATATATATATATATATATATATATATATATATATATATATATATATATATATATATATATATATAGACATGCTCAAATTTGTTGGTACCCTTACAGCTCATTGAAATAATGCTTCATTCCTCCTGAAAAGTGATGAAATTAAAAGCTATTTTATCATGTATACTTGCATGCCTTTGGTATGTCATAGAATAAAGCAAAGAAGCTGTGAAAACAGATGAATTATTGCTTATTCTACAAAGATATTCTAAAATGGCCTGGACACATTTGTTGGTACCCCTTAGAAAAGATAATAAATAATTGGATTATAGTGATATTTCAAACTAATTAGTTTCTTTAATTAATATCACACGTCTCCAATCTTGTAATCAGCCATTCAGCCTATTTAAATGGAGAAAAGTAGTCACTGTGCTGTTTGGTATCATTGTGTTCCCCACTCTGAACATGGACCAGAGAAAGCAAAGGAGAGAGTTGTCTGAGGAGATCAGAAAGAAAATAATAGACAAGCATGGTAAAGGTAAAGGCTACAAGACCATCTCCAAGCAGCTTGATGTTCCTGTGACAACAGTTGCAAATATTACTAAGAAGTTTAAGGTCCATGGAACTGTAGGCAACCTCCCTGGGCGTGGCCACAAGAGGAAAATCAACCCCAGATTGAACAGAAGGATAGTCCGAATAGTAGAAAAAGTATCAAGGATAAGTGCCAAAGAGATACAAGCTGAACTCCAAGGTCAATTTCTGATCGCACCGTCTGTCGCTTTTTGAGCGAAAGTGGGTTCCATTGAAGAAGACCCAGAAGGACCACTTTTGAAAGAAAGACATAAAAAAGGCAGACTGGAATTTGCTAAAATGCATATTGACAAGACACAATCCTTCTGGTAGAATGTCCTTTGGACAGATGAGTCAAAACTGGAGCTTTTTGGCAAGTCACATCAGCTCTATGTTCATAGATGAAAAAATTAAGCTTTCAAAGAAAAGAACACCATACCTACAGTGAAACATGGAGGAGGCTCGGTTATGTTTTGGGGCTGCTTTGCTGCAGCTGGCACAGGGTGCCTTGAATCTGTGCAGGGCAAAATGAAATCTCAAGACTATCAAGGCATTCTGGAGCCAAAGTTTACTGCCCAGTGTCAGAAAACTCTGTCTCAGTCGCAGGGCATGGGTCCTCCAACAGGATAAAGACCCAAAACACACAGCTAAAAGCACCCAAGAATGGATAAGAACAAAACATTGGACTATTCTGAAGTGACCTTCTATGACTCCTGATCTGAATCCTATGGAAAGAGCTGAAACATGCAGTCTGGAGAAGGCACCCATCAAACCTGAGACAGCTGGAGCAGTTTGCTCAGGAAGAGTGGGCCAAACTACCTGTTAACATGTGCAGAAGTCTCATTGAGAGCTACAGAAAATGTTTGATTGCAGCGATTGCCTCTAAAGGTTGTGCAACAAAATATTAGGTTAGCGGTCCCATCATTTTTGCCCATGCCATTTTCATTTGTTTTATTATTTACAATATTATGTTGAATAAAAAATCAAAAGCAAAGTCTGATTTCTGTTAAATATGGAATAAACAATGGTGGATGCCAATTGCTTTTGTCAGTTTCAAGTTATTTCAGAGAAAATTGTGCATTCTTCATTTTTTGTGGAGGGGTACCAACAAATTTGAGCACGTCTGTGTGTGTGCATATATATATATATATATATATATATATATATATATATATATATATATATATATATATATATATATATCATCAGTAAGGTAAAAACTAATACTCTGCACATAAAGAAATAAATATAGCGCCTTTTATAGTGGACCACCATCGCAAAGCGCTTTACAAGATACAAGACTAGAGTGTGTGAACTATGCATCAGCTGCAGAGTCATTTACATGAACATCTCACCAGAAAGAGAGAGCACAAGGGGGTTAAGTGACTTGCTCAGGGTCACACAGTGAGTCAGTGGCTGAGCTGGGATTTGAATCAGGGACCTTCTGGTTACAGGCCTGTTTCTTTAACCACTAGACTACACAGCCTCCTGTGACTAGATCTTCATAGATCTAACTGTGATAGGGTTCAGATGTTTATTTCTAGAAAGTTATTGAAGCCTGTGACAATGTACACAACTGAAATTTGTAATAGAGGAAACCTTTATGTTTGTATAATTCCAAAGAATATTTTTGAGTTCTTGCAAAATTCCTAGACATATATTACAAGCAACCACAGCCCTCCTGTATTATACAAATTATTGAATGGTAAAATGTGTTGTGTTTTTTACGTAGAGTGTACGTGCAGGGTGTGGACAATTATTCAAACTTCATGAAGGAATGTTATGCAAATGAGCTGAAAGCAATTTATAAGCCCTAGATTAATTGGTTTTTAGTTGACTGCAAAAGATGTAGATGAAAAAATATGAGGTACAATATAAAACTCTCTTAATAAAGTAAGAGGCTGATTTGGGATAAGATACAGCAAATAGGAGATTTCTATAGCCTGAGGTGGATACAAATCCAGGGGAATTCCCTTGTGTTCTTATGAGATGTAAACATCTTTTAAATAATGTTACACTCCACTCTGATTTGCATTCTTCTTTGAGGAAGTTGGTACTTTGTCCTTGCAGTGCAAAATATTAATCCAGGTAGTTTAACAGCTAATAACCCCAGTCAACTATTAAACAGCTTGGAACAATTTAGTTACCCCCAATTCGATTTAACTAGAAGTGCTGTACCTACAGTTATTATCTAGTTCATTACACAGCACTTTATTATCTTTTGAGTTAGAAGTTGATTTGATCACACTAACTGTGCCTAGATAAGCCAGAGGTGGATTTTTTCTGTGAACTTTAGTATAACAGGAATCCATCGACATTGTCTGAATCGCTAATTTTTAGGGATAATCCCTGGATAACCATTGATTGGTGAAATCCAGGGTGATTCCTCAGTAAAATGCTCCAATAAAACCCAATTGCGGCTTTATGCTGCAGGTTGATCACATCAACCCTTTAGAGACTTGGAAGCAGATTATTCAATCCAGTATATTTATAATGAAATGCAATGTACAGTATTTTTTTTTTTGTAAAAGTAAAATAAAACTTTTAAAGTTACATTACTAGCAACACACAACAAACTCCCCAGCAGTGTGCTACTTGTTTTGTAATATTCTCAGTTTTACTTGCTCGTTCAAAATTGCATGCTGGTCTTTATACATTGCTAAGTCTTGCCCCTACCGCCTTAAAAGGAACAACCAAGCATTTAAGATTAGCTGTATCATTTTATTTCGGGTTGCACATTCACTTTGACTAGGGCTTCTTTCCTGTGCAGTGGGTATTAGGATCCCATCTTTTCCTACAAGAATCCAAAATTTGGGTCCAAAATGTGTAGAGGGGGCACGGGACAGGACAAATTCACAGCTACTGAAACACATGAACTGCTTTTTTGGTGATCACTACATTTTTCAGTTGTCTTTTTTCAAGTTTGAAATGCCTTTCTTACTAAACGTTTCCTCTACACCCACTGTCACCGTGTATTGTATTGGCCAACAGAGACATACGTACTAGCATTAATTCCAACACAGTCCTCACTATTTAATTAGGTAGGTACATTATTCTGCTGGATTTGAAACAACCATAATACCACTTTAGGGTGTCTGGGTAAAGAACGTACAAATCCCTAATAAATTAATCTCTAAGTCCTCAATAACTATAGGCCAATCTCCAACCTCCCGTTCTTAGATAAGGTTCTAGAGTGAGTTGTTGCAGTTCAAGTACAAAACTCTTACTAACTCTTAATGGTATATATTCAAAAAGTTTCAGTCTGGTTACCAAGACGGCTTTTGTCAGAGTTGTGAATGATCTGCTGATAAGCTCTGACTCTGGCTTTCCATCAGTTTTAATTCTTCTTGATCTAAGTGCTGCCTTTGATACTGTAGACCATTCCATCCTACTGAATCATCTTGAAAAAAGCACCATAGGACTGTCTGGCCCTTGTTCAAATGTTATCTTTCTGATAAGTTTCAGTTTGTCTCTATTGGGTAGGTAAAATCAGCATTATTGGAAGTTGTCTGTGGTGTTCCACAGAGCCCCATTCTAGGTCCCTTACTGTTTTTATTATATATGCTACCGTTGGGGACATTATCCGCAGACACAGAGTGAACTTCCATTGCTATGCTGATGATACCCAGCTATATGTGCCCCTAAAGCCAGGGTTTTCTTCTGCCTCGGTGTTATTAGCTACTTGCCTTACAGGCATCAAGCATTGGATGTCACAGAATTTTCTAATGCTGAATTCTGACAAAACAGGTTATGCTAGTGGACTCACAGAACCAACTAAAAGGAAATGTGGGATTATATGAGCTTGACCCTTGCAGGCTCTCAGCAAAACTTAAACTAGAAATAAAGAGTTTGGGGCTCATCTTTGATCCTGATCTCTCATTTGAGACTTGTATTAGGGAAGTTGCTAAAGTATCTTTTTACCATTTAAGAAATATAGCCAAACTTAGACCAATTATTTCCATATGTGATGCTGAGAGGCTAATGCATGCCTTTGTTTCATCCATAATTGATTATTGTAATGCATTTTTTTTCTGGTGTCCCAAAATGTGTGGTATCCCGCTTGCAGCTTATTCAGCATACATGAACATTTTAACCCTGTTTTGGCCTCTTTACACTGGCTCCCTGTGCAGTATAGAATTTATTTAAATATTGTGCTCTTAACTTACAAAGCCCTGGATGGATTAGCACCTAGTTATCTGTAGGAGTTACTGACCCTGTATCATCCAAACCACACTCTGAAATCACAGGATGCGGGACTGCTGGTTATTCCTAGGTCAACATAAGCAACACAGGAGCCTCGGGAGGTACTTTTTTTTTTTTTTTTTTTTTATAAAAAGTGCTAAATAAATGCAGTAAATAAATTAAATAGGAATCACACGTACAACATGTCCTTTATGGTTACACAAACTGTTTTACTGCTGTTGGAAAACTGATGCAGACATAACCTAATACTACTGCTTTCAATTTTAAGTCAAAGTTCAGCCACACAAATACAACATAATCACTGTGTCAGTCGAATGCAGGGGTGTTAACACAGTAACGTTACAGTCCCTGTAAAAGGCATCCTGTTGTTCAGAATGAATTTGGAGATCAAAGCCATGCATTCAGCTGCAAGCCTCTACCCTCTGACTAGTCTTCAGTTACTCTTTACTTTGCACAGTATTAGTTGACAGAGGGGCACATTGCATTTTTGTGCAGCCTCCTTACCTAGCATTACCTTCAGCGAAGTCCACACTGAGACAGGTAAGCACTGGCTTCTCATTGATTGTATGGAGCTGCTTTGCTTTTGCAATTCAGAGAGGTTAATTAGATTTGTATCACATGAGAGTAGCTGTTATTTGCTTCCTGCTAATGTTGAACTTTCCCCAAGATAACCTGCGATATTAGTGATAATCCCGCCTGTGATCCTATGTGTATTAAAGTAAATGTGAGGCTGTTACCTGCTCCACAGGAAGTGAGTTTCCTGTATAGGGGGCAATGTCATTATCGGTGGGTTTTGCGTGCGTGCGTGCGTGCGTGCGTGCGTGTGCGAATCCATCCTGCAGATCTCTCTGTGTTCTGGTCAATTCAGCCTACATGCTCAGTCCATTCAATGTTTGTGCATGGATGCCTTTCAGTAACCACCTACTGTATATCCTTTCAGTCTTATAACACAGACAGTATACAGTATACTGTGCCTTCATATGGTTCAGCTCATTTGATTAGTAAGTATATTATAAATCCAAATTACTGTATTTCATATTTCACTGTATTTCAGTTTCTATAGTGTAAGAAATGATATACATGTCGGATGTTTGACAGTACTCCTGCATATTACATTTATTCTTCATCAGGTCTTTAAAAGGTAAATGAGGTAAATCCATGGAAAATGTCTCTTACGATGTTGGTAAATTCTTGGAAATCTGGTTTGAAAATGGTTTAATTCTGTAATATGTTTTTATTAGGGCAGCTCAAGGAACAAAGAGCTTAAGCATGGAGGAAATAGTTCAACACTATGGAAAGAAACAGGAATGGCAGCATTTCAGCAGTCTCAAAGGTTAATTTACAAGATCAGGTAGGGATTTGAGTGATTCCTCAGTTACTGAAGTATTGTGCCGCATTTGTTGCTTGAATACATTATATGCAGCTGTGGTTGTGCTGGTTCATACATTCCTGTAAAAATAAAAATGTATTATTTACTGCCACATAACATTTTTTTTAAATTATTCGGAGTGGCCAGTTACTTTAATGCTTAAGTTTTAGTTCCCTGCCTTAAACCTGATCACTAGATGATGCTGGTTCTTATTTCTATGAACTAGCATGTGTTACAGGTGTCTGTGTGCAGGCAGCAGTACTGTAACTAAAGAGCAGCTTCTGAACCTAACTAAAAGCACAGACTGATATTGAATATAAGTAAAAGGACAGACTGATCAACAAATAAAACACAATATTTGAGCAATTGCATTAAGAGCCATTATTGTGAACACCATACAAATAATAGGGACAGTAAAAAAAATAAGAAAACTTATTTTGAAGCTACAACATTGGCCTGAATTTTCTGCTTTACCTTATTCAATTATAGTGAAAATGACCCTTCATTATCATTGTCAAATTGAAGGGGCACACATTATGAATGGATATAAGTTACAGTAGTTTTGAATCCACAGTGCTATGACTTTAGACACCAACTGCTGTACACAGGATATTTGAAGGCAATCAGCAATGTGAATCTTTCATTTATTTTATTTTATTTATTTATTTAACCTTTATTGAACCAGGAAAGTCCCGTTGAGATTAAAGTATTTTTCAAGGGAGACCTGGTCAAGAAGGTGGCATATCATTTAAAAAAACACAAAATTCAAATGAGCACGCCAATATAAACAAGTTAATCAAATTACAATAAACTGTTTAGGTGCACCGGCCAAAAAAAAAATACATGACTCAGCTACATAGAGGTGAGTTTTTCCTTTGAACTCCTTTAAAGGTCTCAAGACAGTATGTTTTAATTCTTCTTGAAGCTTATTCCAAGACCATAGAGATAGAAAACTGAATGTTTTTTTTTTTTCTAAATTCTGTACGAATCCTAGAAACTGACAAATTGGAGAACAGTCTGAGATCTAAGATTGTAAGTACTACTAGAGGAAATTAGCAATTTATTATGAATGTTTGGGGTTTTGCCCCAAGCTATGAACTTCCAATAAGAATAACCCCTTTTCTTTTCCTTCTTTTCATCCACCAGCAAAATATTATTTTTTTGACAACTATTTTGACCTTCCAGGAGCTCTTCTTAGAGCCAGAGTTGTGGATCAGATGCCTAAGGTGAGCTTTTAAAGGGACATGTACTGGGGACTCCCCAAGCGACATAGTACACAAAAACAGTTTTGTACTTAACTTTAGGTTGGCAAAATGACCTGATAATCTGGATTTGTAAAAGTACCCAAATCTACCCAGACCTTTTTTATTTAACTGTATGATATCTAATTCATACATTTTAACTATGTAACAGCGAATTGTGCAAAATTGTCATTCATTATTCTTTCTACTTCTGCTAATTAAAATTCAGCATTTGAATAGTTTCCAGTAGTAAATAGGCTACAAAAGCAGAACAGGGGTATGTCATGGCAATGCTGGACCACCAGCTCAAGGGTACCCCAGTAATTTTGAGGACAGATGCCTGATTTAATGTGCCTACTTCTAGTTTATGTACAGTCTAAATGTGAAAACCTTTAACGACTGGAGTTGTGTTCTGGGGACTGGCAGTTAATGTAAGCCAAAATGTGAGAAAAAGTATACTGCAGACGCCTGGGTCTGGAGGTATGCTCATCCATATATTTATGATAAGCTAAATATTTGTCCATTGTGTCTTATCTATGCACACTTACAGTAAGTCAAGAATGTGTGCAATCTGTGATACAAAAGCACCTCTATCAGCCCATACATAACTTTAAACATTCAGCATTCCATTACATCTTATCATGCGTTCTGATGTCATCATGTCGTCATCCCGTGCATAGAACGTACTGCTCAGATTGTTTTGTGTTTATCAGTAGTTCATGGGAACAGTCTTTGTTTTTTTGTGGTTTATAAAAAGGTAATATGTTATGTGCAGGGTATGTCTTATTATAAGATAAACCATTCCCCCCCCCCCCCCCCCCCCCACACACACACACTTGAATAATATAACATCTCTTAATACGGCATGTGTATAAGAATCTAATGAATTATGTGAAACTTTGCTAATTATTGCAGGTGTTCCCTTAATAAGGTGATCACAGTATAAGTGCATTGTAATTTAGCATTTCCCCCATTGCTATAGTTATATTCTGCATTTACCATGGTTTGCCATGTGTTTGTTTTAATATGCTTATAATGTGCAATGCTTTTGCTATGGAAATCTGCTACAAAGGGTCTTATTGTTGGTCTGCAATGCGAATGCCCTGATGGAGTGAGCACTCCATATAACAGGTAACTTGTTAGATTTTGAGAGATATGCTGTAGCAGGGAACAGACTAGCTGGAGCCTCAATTATCCCTGAGTTTCTAAGGTGTGCACACACAGAAATACACAGCAAATGACCACTTTGAAACAGAATTCTGATGGAGGAAAGTCCTGTCAGTGTGGCCATCATCAAACACATGAATACAAAGGCTCCAATCCCAATGTCATCTTTTTTTAATTTTTTTATTATTACCTTAATATTTTTGGTTGAATCACAAAAACAAAGTACTGATAGTCTGACATTGTGGGATGGGATGATGATAAAGCAGTTTTTTTTTTTGAATTATTTAAATGAAAAATATTGTCATTTACAGAATGGAAATAAGAGGATTTTGGATTTCTGGAAGGATATGATGTCTACTATAGACTACAATTACAATATGTCAGCATTTAAAGGTAAGACGGCCAAGTGGCATGCAGTTCATTTGATTTGCTGCTCCAAGTGTTTCTGTTCCCTTGTGAAGTTAATGCAGGCAAAGAAACAAAAACAGCACATTTAAAGATTGTAAATGTTTATTTTGGTCGTTTATAAAAGGCATGTGTATCTCAAAGGGATTTGACAATGTTTTGTACAGGTATAAAATTGGCAATAGATCACGGCTGTCAGATTTTCTGGCACACAATAGAAGTTATCAGGAATTCAATGCATGTTCCTGCGAGAAGTGTTACAATTCCATAGACACTCCAATACAACATTGCTATGCTACTACTAATACCAATACTTCTAACAACAATGTCTGTTTGTTCAATATCTAATAATAACACTGGTTTTAAAAGACAAACAGACATAAAGATTGCCTTCTTGGAAGTGGTTTGAGCACAGTAATGAAAGCACCATATGTTTTCTTAATTTTTTTCAGATTTTTTATAAAAACTAAAAATTAGAAAGCATGTTTCAGAGAGCTATGCAGCATACGATGAACAAGCTCTTTTATCCGCTTTGTTTTGCATAGATTAACTTTTGATACCTTGGAAACAACGGCCCATCCCTGATTAATTACACAATACACCTTTCTCCCTTAAACAGAAAGTTACCCACCCTGTGTTATGCGGTTTGCTATATTTAAAATCCACAGAGTGCAAGCTATGTAGACTAACATTTCATATACCAGAAAACTAATACATTGTCAGGAGCATTTGAAAGAAGGGTTTGAACAAAACAAGGCATTTGAACCTCAGAGGGGTAATTTGTTGAGCCAGTTGAGCCAAGTCAGTATCACGTAGAGCCAATCAGGAATCCACTGAAGGAGCAGTGAATGTTATCGGAGGCATAGACACCGGTGGAGTCATCATCTGGAATCTGAACCCACACTTGGTCGTCTTCCTGAAGGTAGAGGACACCACTCCCCGAGGCTTGATCCAGATAGCCTTTCTTATATTCATCGTAGGTGTACATTACAGGGGAACCATTTTTATACAACGCAACCAAAACATTAGACCCCTTAACATGCACGTGGTATGCAAAATAGTAGACTCCCGGTATGCGACATGTGAAGATTCCGGTGGAAGGGTCATAGTGTTGCTGTCCATTATATAGGGTGTTGTCAAACTGAATGGGAGCGTCTGCATTTGGGTAAGCCTTGCTGAGCAGGGCACTGAAAGCAGATATGGGAGCCATTTGCATTTGTGCAGATTTTATACTCTTCTGATAGATAATCTCTCCTGCGGGGCCAGGTGGTCCTGGAAGACCAGGAGTTCCAGGACGACCATCTGATCCTCTTGCGCCGGGAAACCCAGGGGGGCCCATTGGACCTGGCACTCCTTTAGCTGTGATACCGGCAGGCCCTGGTTGCCCGGGAGTGCCAGGATGCCCTTTTAAACCAGGCGCACCTGCAGACCCTGGTGGACCGCTGGGTCCTCTTGAGCCAGGTATTCCATCTTCCCCCCTTGGTCCTGGTTCGCCGGGTTGGCCTGCATTGCCTTTAGACCCTGGACTACCTGGTTGCCCTGGGAGACCTGGAGAACCTGCTGTTCCTGTGTCACCCTTCACTCCTGATGGCCCCGAGGTTCCCCTGGGACCCACTGGGCCAGGTGGTCCTGGGTACCCTGGTTTCCCTTCAAAGCCTTGTGAACCTTGAGCACCTTTAAAACCCTTGTGCCCTGGTGGTCCCATTTGACCAGCTTCACCTTTGGACCCTGCCTGTCCAGTTTCCCCAGGAAATCCTCTTTCGCCCTGAGGCCCTGGTGGGCCTGTTGGCCCAGCGCTTCCTGGTTCCCCTGAGTGCCCGGCTGACCCCTGTTCTCCTTTAAGACCAGGTGCACCTGGCACACCTGATGTCCCTCTGTCCCCTTTAGGTCCAGGCATGCCTGATTTACCATAACCAGGAAGCCCTGGACTCCCACTCACTCCTGCAGGTCCAGGTGGACCTGCAGGCCCAGTTGGACCAGGCATACCTGGGGCACCATTTTCTCCCGGCTTTCCTGTACTCATTGGCCCAGGTGACCCAGCAGGACCCTTTGGACCTGGCATGCCCATGGGTCCAGGAGACCCATCCAGGCCAGGCATTCCTTGCTTCCCTGGCTCCCCTGGATACCCAGGTTTACCAGGTTTACCCACGCCAGGGGTCCCTGGCCTCCCACCTGGACCTGCTGGCCCTTCAGGACCTCTCTCTCCTTGAGCCCCTGGGACTCCGTATCCATTCTCTCCTTTTGGGCCTTGCATGCCTGGAGGACCTTGATGTCCCTTTGTTCCTGGCAACCCTTGTGACCCTGGTGAACCTGGCATACCTTGTGGCCCCGGCTTTCCTGGAGAAGAGAGGCCAGCAGGTCCAGGAATTCCAGGAGATCCTGGGAGCCCCCTGGGCCCTTGAGATCCCTGAGGTCCAGTTTCTCCTTTTTCCCCAGGAAAGCCTTGTTCGCCAGGTTTGCCAGGACTACCTGGAGAGCCTGGCTTTCCTGCAGCAGAGTATCCCGGTGGTCCTGGTGGCCCAGGAGGACCTTGTACTCCTGGCACCCCATAGCCAGCCTTGCCTGGAGGCCCTGGATGACCAGGAGGCCCTCGCTCTCCTGGTTCACCGGGGGGGCCCGGTTCTCCGACCATCGGTTCCACTGTTAAAGAAAAAAAAAGAAAATGATAGTAAAGTGAAAATAAAATCTGCCAACTACTGCCAACTTGTAATTTTAATCAGTGCGGTTGGTGTCTTCCATAGCAACTTAAACCTGTAGTGACTCATGACTATGTACAGGGTCTGGTTACAATGATGTTTCATAAAATGACTTGCTTTATACTGGAGTGTTCGTCTAGACCAGGGGTTCTCAAACTTCTTTTTGAAAATGTTTCAGGCTGTGACAACCCCTCCAGTACGTTACCATATGAAATTACTGTACATATAGGAATGCTGAATGAAGCATGGGCATGCAAACTTTATGCCTGCAGTCAGTGGCTCCGGAGCCTTTCTAAAAGTGGGTGAGGGGCAAGATCCATGGCAGAGGAGGTTGGGGGGAGCAATGTTTTTCAGGAATAAATATAAATAGTGTAATACTATTTTTAGTATTAGCTAATATAAAATGCACTTTTATTTCAACCAAACATCTCAACTGTAAAATAACCAGATTACAAAATGTGTCACTTGTGTTTCTACTTGCTTCTGTATGAATTAAGATTTAATTTTGCAATCAGAAATGGAACTAAGACAGTACTTGCACATTTAGTTGTACCTTCGTTCCTTTGCTCTCTTCCACAACATAATCTTTGTGGTCACGGGCACATTCTTCTGGGGTTATTAGGCTTTTTTTGTTTTTTACATCGCCTCACTTTGCAATTCTGTTTTAAATTCCCACTAACTAATTTAGCTTTAAATCCTGTAACAAGCCATCTACTGTAATTGTAAGCTGAGTCTCCAATAGAAATGTAGAATTTGCTGCCACTCAGTAGTTGGGTTGGTTATTTATTTATTTATGTATTTATTTAAATGGGATAAATGATGAAGTCCACATGAATTGAGTAACCATTCCCAATGTTTGTATTTTTGTGTCTGGTGTTTTATCGGTTAAATACAATAGTCTTGTGACCCTCTTTAGGGTCGGGACCCCCAGTTTGAGAAACGTTGCTCTAGACAATACTTTCTGTGTGACATAACACTGTTTTTTATACACATCAATGCTCCCTCCTCCAACAGTGCTGATGGAGCAGGAAATGTAGAATCTGATTTGGTGGTTCCTGTACAATGTACCACCGTAATACATGCAACACAGGAGACCTAGCGGAATGCGTTTATTACAACTGCTGCAGGTTGTTTTTGTGTCTGGTGAGTATCTGCAGTAAACAGGTTTCTGGTACTAGCTGCAGCATCCAGACGTTAGGAAAGCAATCTGCTACCTTAACATACCTCAGTCACTGTATTGTTGCTGAAATGCTTGAGTCATTGCTAAAAAAATGGAATAGGCATCGACCCCAATGTGATAAGCCATTTCTCAGCACAGGGGAATCTCCCAAGATTGCTCAACCACTTATTTTCAGTTGCCAGGAAACACAGATAGTAGTTTGATGATGTCTTGGGTTTCCCCAGTGCTGTAAAATGCTCTAGTATAAACCGAATTTTGCAGTAGTTGATCAAATGTTTTTGATATTGGACGTATATGTATATAATACCTGTCCAGAAGCTGTCTCACTTGCATACAGGACAGTTTCCAGAAGATGTAGCTTATTGCTGTCAAGGTTCTGTTAAAACAGACTTGATATATATATATATATATATATATATATATATATATATATATATATATATATATATATATATATATATATATAAATTTAGTTTTTTAATGGAAAGTGTGTGTGGCTCTAAATTTTCTTTAAAAAAATTAACTGATTAATTGTTTGTCCAGCAGGAGGCAGCAATGCACTTATAGGGTTGGTAAGTACTGTCGAGAATTGAGTGAATTGACCCCTAAACCAACATAAAGCACATTTGATAATGTGTATTACAATTCTTTTACAAGTCTTTTTAAGTTTTCATGAAGTTTCCAAAGCCTTTAATCATATGTTTTCTATAGCCCCATTCACACACTGTTGTAAGTGTTCCATGCTGTTCTCACTTCAGCGGTTTCCTAACATTTCCATTGTTCAAAAGCTGTAACCCATGGTTCAGCTTTTATTGGTGTAATGGTTTAAAAGTTGTATCTTAAACCAACCACTTTACTGGATTCATCAGTTTAACTAAAATAGTTTGGTTTTGCCTTTGTTTGTCAATGAATTGTACTTGTTTCTTTTAGTATTTCAAATGTTCTGAATATCTGTTCAACATTCTCTGGTCCTTTTATAATGTTTAAAGTTATTGAGAGCAGTTCTGAGTTATTATAAATTGTCTCTACATGTGTCTTTACTTGGAGGATTCTAACTGCAACGCACAGAAGAGACTTCCTCTTTGCATTCAAACCAATTGACAACGTGACCTTTCAACTCTGCTGACCTAACCTAGTGTGCATATACTGTGTAGAGGTTGAGTAGTTGGGACCAGCCAAGTTGAAACGCTGTTTTGTCACATGATTTGAGGAAGTCATTTCAGTCTCAGACAGGTAAAGACAGATATAGAGAAAATAATTAGTCAATATTGGATTAACAGACCCCAGAACTACCCAACATGCATGCAAACATCACAAAAAGATAAAGATAAGAATGTGCAATGCTTAAGGTTTAGAATCATAACAAGCACACAGGGAGGGGACCATAGAGCCCCAAAGCCAGTGCTGATTGATTAAACCAAGGGGTATAGCAATAATTAAGAGGTAGTGACTAATGAATTGTTTGCTGCGTGCTCGATTCTGATAGGGGTAAGGGATGCTATGTAGAAACTATATAACCCATGTACATGCTTTACCCCGGTAGAATATACTAGTTACTGATGAAGTGACTGTTATTCTCCGGAGCGCTCTGTTGTTTGATGACCACTGCAGTAAACCTTTGAAGCAGCAATCTGGCGTGTTTGACTGTCTCTGATCATCTCTGAGCTTCATTAAGCGACCCTACAGCTGTATACTCCTAGTGGTTGAATTTCAAATTGACCTATTTCAATTGTTTGGTTCTAGCTTTGAAAAAGCAAAAGCTGTTTTTCCATTTTAAAAACCAGGAGTTAATCAAAGACCGACACACATATGTATGTAAGTAATTTGTCTTGTACTGTGTGAGGCAATTCAACAGGGGAAGACAAGTATGCTTTTTATGTCCATGCTCCATAATAGAAACCATCTGAAGAACATTAAGACCCTTTACAATATGACATGTATAATAATTGAACTGTACCACATCCTTGTGAGGTTGTGGGTAAGCTCATTTGAGCTGGAGCATCAGGCAGAAACCTCATCTCTTCTGTTTTGTTTGGTTACCTGGTTGCAGAGTCATTTACCAAACACCTGAGAGTTGTGCTTTTACAAATCAGCGCTACGTGTGAATACCCTGCGGTAAAACTACTAGAATTACAGTATGTTACATACTGTAGAGAGAACAGGTACGTGATGATGCAACAAAGTAATTATCAAGCATTCAAGGAAAACATCTTAATAATAATAACAGGGAAGTACTAGTTTTAGTGAATTGAAATGTGTGCATTATCTACATGTCGGTTTTGTAATATAAAAAATAAACACATTCTGAAGGTATCGTGTATGTATAGTTATGAAATCATATATGTCATACTCGACTCCCATCTAGAAGACTGCACACCTGCATGATGTCCAATGCAGGTGTCCAGTTCAATTTCCATGTACATAATTCCATGTTATATCGGTGGAAACATATTGCTTACAGGTAATATCAAGAGCCACAACTATATTTGAATACCCAGTAAAAAAAATGGAAAAAATGTTCAGTCTTTTTTTGTTTGGATTTTTCATGAAAATCAGCAGACTTGCATAGATTTAACAAAAATATGGAATTTAAAAAATAAATGCCTCCATGTTTTTTAAATTAATTTTTGGTGTCAGGCAAGTCCTCTAAAGCAACTAGAGGCAATGGTTTAAATAACAAAAAAGCAATATCGAACCAGAAACATTTTATATAAAAAAAGACAAGATATTACAAAAAGATCATCAAATAAATGCAGTATGTGAAATCTACAAAACGAGCTTTCGGTTATCTAGAGAAAAAGGTGCTGTAAGGGTTATTGGTAAACTACACAGTAAGCATATTGCATGTTCATGGGCTTGAAGGTAAGGAATTTATCATAGCGTGCAGCATCACTGCTGGTTAATCTTATGATCGAGTACCATTTGATGAGGATGCTGAAAATAACAGCCGATCCACATCCTGACATGGTCCATTGATTATGTTGTTTTTAAAAATGTATTTTTATTCTTGTGCCTTTGTGGTTTATACCTCAAATCAATCTTCCCCACCCTTTGATTTTTAAATTCTCAATAACAAAATTGTTGTGGGAAAAATTTAAGTAACACTGAAAAAAAGGCCAGAAGAGTTAACACCACATTCTTTGTTGGTTTTTGGTTAACCACTTGCCTGTAAGCGTTTCTGGTTTAAAATGCTGCAAATGAAACATTGGTTTCAATACAACTTCATTTTAGGGGGCGAATTCCCTGTAAAATTCCCAAAACCTGTTGCTCTGTGTATCAGCTAATAAGTGAAATAGATATGCAGAAATCCACTTTCAGTAACAAGAGCTGGACAGATTTTAAACAAAGCATTTTTAACAGAGCAGCCAGGAAACTAAATGTATTAGAACCATTTTGAGGAGGCCCCTGGTGCCCTGACAGACAGTGTTTCTCTGTGTACAGCAGATCCTTGATAGCTTGGGCTTCGTTGTTAACAGATCTCCCCTGTAAGTGGGTTTCTAAATCTAAATGTAGTTTTACCTGGTTAGCAAACTAATACAGCACGTACATGCATAAGTACTGTACATGCATACATATTGCATGTATACATATGTAAGTAAATACTGTGTTTTACTTTCTAACTTTTTAAATTTACAATACAGCCCTAGCACGTTCGCGTACTTGCTATTGAATATCCATCCTATCATATGATATAGGATAAGTGACACCCCCACTGAGGGTACTGTGTTAACTGTTAAATAATTCCATGGATACAATCCAAGGTTGGCTAAAACAGGTTGTGTTTTAAATACAGCTTGTTGGCAGACCCAAAACAGACTGGCTTGATGTCCATAGCTGTAGACAGATCTGTCTGTATGTAAATGATAGAGAACATACATTGTGTTCTGCAACGAAAACACGAACTGTGTGCTTACCTTGACTCTTCACGTCATATGGTTGGTACTGAGGCCCCTTGGTGTCAGACTTCTTGCCGTAGTATCCTCCCCCATGCGCCACGCTCAAGGAAAGCAGAAGCAGAAAGGCTGTTGTAACTTGTAACTCCATGCTGGCTACTCAGATCTGCAGAAGCATGAATGTGGTTAATGTTAACGTTTATCAAAGAAGAACTTCACAAATACAGTTCAGATTGATTTCAACAGTAAAATAAAGCACTCAGCAGTAAGATCTTATAAAAGAAGAAACCAAGTTAAGGTAGACAGAACAATGACTTTCGACAGGGTGTGTCTTTAGTGTTTAGTATTTCTAAAAAAAAAAAAAAAGCATTCAGGTTTTAGAAACAATCACATTAAACGCTGTTGCATTTAAGAAGGCTAAACATCCCAACACAGCAGCACTTGCTGTTTGCTTCACTTACTGTTCCCTTAACCTGCCCTCTCACAGCAGCATGCAGGACAAGAACACAGAGTTAGAGCTTCTCCCAGCTCAGTTATAAAGTTCAGTGCAAGGCGAAAATGCAGTTGCTGCAGAAGACTAGCCAGTACTTGGTCCCATTCCAAGGGAATCAATGATAATTGAACCTTTCAAATCTCTGAACCTGTTTATTGACATGAAAACAAAGTGAACTTAATTGCAAACATACCAGCATAACTGTTCTTCAAAAAATATAAGCTTGTATTTCTTGCAACTGCTTTTGTATCCTTAGACAGGATGTCTATAGAATGGCAACTGAAGAGACTACTCTATAAAAGGACTGATGTTCTGTATTTATACTCTGTATTGTGAAGGTGCCTACTATATAAGCACCTCCCTTAAGTGATGTAAGCAATAATTATGGGGGGAAGTTGGACTTCTGCAGGCATATTACATCAGGCTGGTCGTTTTCTATAAATGTTTAGAGGCTGGCTGTTTGCCTGTCAGTGTCTCGGGTTGTAGAGTAACATTGCATTAACTGTAATCAAATTTTTGGGCGATTTCAGGGTTAATTGCTAAGCCCTATTTTGAGCTTCAAGGGACCATCAAGTATGTGTTTGTATAAATTTGCTGAACCCTACAAGATCTGACGTGTTTAAGTACAAATTGTTTGGGCGGTAAACACGTGCTTAAGAACTATAAAATAAAGGGGAACCAAGCAAATAACAAGAAAACCAACAAAAACAAATGGCTGTTCCTATAAAAGACTAAACAGGATGAAGACCCTCCATTCATGTAACGTGCTTGTTGTCTCAATCTCTTCTTGGATTTTTCAAACTTCCATTAGCAGGAAGATTAAAACACAAATCTCAAATCACCGAAATGCAATGTGCACCAATTTTTGTGAAAGAAAGAGCAACGTGGTTTATAAATCACTGAAGACATCAGACTTCTATCCCAATAATTTGTGTATTTCTTATGTTTTTTATTGCTTACATAAGTGAAATATTCTCCCAATAATTCTCTTAATTCTGCTGATAAGTGTAGGCTTCTTTTACATTGTACCTGTTATAAACAGAATACTCTCATGGATTGCTGTGGTTATGCCACAAATAAGGATGGCCGAGAACAACCCATTTTTCAGCCATTCTAATTCTAATTCTAGTTAACATTTTTTTACTTGTTGCTAAGATTTGATTCGAACAGGGTTTTTGAATAGCCGCCTGGTGGCCATATAATGTAATTGTGCTTTTACATTACAGATTGCACCACCGTACATTGTTCCTAAAACCGTTTGACCCTGAGCAATTGAAACTAGTCTGGTGTTTCTACTCTATCAGGTCACAATTTGTCTTAAGTAAAAAAAAAAAATATTTAACAGCAGTTCACTAAGACCCACCTAGGCTTGAAGAAACAAACCCTAAAAATAAGGTACATGAGGGAATAAAATCTGCAATATGGCAGACCTCATTCCACTGCATTTTAAGAAGGGGCCAGAAGTCACAGCAGAGGGTGGCAGTAATTAGATCCACAACTGTTAGCCTATAGACTGTCCAAAACACATATATGTTGTTATACCTGACTGATCCCTATAACCCTTGAGCCTAGAAACAGGCTAACTGGGAGCTAAAGCAGGGGGCAGTCTGTAAGGGGTCTAACATTATTTTACTGGACCATCTTTATTTGACCACCTGTGTTTATAATTCAGGGCTGACAATGGAACGTAAAACAAGCAATGTGATTAGTCGAGCAAGGTTCCAGCTGTCCGTATATAGGATGGAATCTGACAGTTGGAGCCTTGTCACATATTCGAAATCACTGCGCTGCCTCATAGAATTTAAAGTAGTAAGTAGACATGCCGATTTGGATGAAGAACAATTAAATGAACTGGAAGACAGCAAAACAGAAAAAAAAAATCGCTGTCTTTGTACTCACTCACCCCGACTTTGTCACTTAAGATAATGTGTTTTTAGTATTTTGTAAACGCTACAGAAAAACACAAAAAGACACTTGTGCACATTATCCACCCCTCTCAGACAAATACCTTGAAAAATTACTGAAATCCGAGACGTCTTTGAATTTATTTTTATTTAAAAAAATAACTCTGTGCCGTCTCAACTTCTCCCTCTGGTGGATTGCAATGGCAATGGGTGCGTTGTTAAATTCAGCGGTGCGTCACCGCTGCAGCAAAAACAAAATGGCTGCTCTCACTGTGGAAGTGAATGTATGGAGATAATATTATCAATGTAATTGTAGATTCAGAGATGCCAAATCTTTTGAAAATGGGTCAGAGTGGAAAAATGCAACATGTCTAAGACTTTTGCACAGTTCTGTGTGTGTGTGTGTGTGTGTGTGTGTGTGTGTGTGTGTGTGTGTGTGTGTGTATACACTACTGGTCAAAAGTTTCAGAACACTCCCATTTTTCCAGTTTTTATTGAAATTTAAGCAGTTCAAGTCCAGTGAATAACCTGAAATGGTACAAAGGTAAATGGTAAACTGCCAGAGGTTAAAAAAAAAGTTTAGGTTACCAAAAACTAAAAAATAATGTACATTTCAGAGTTATACAAAAAGGCCTTTTTCAGGGAACAGGTAATGGGTTAACAACTTACAGCTGTTCTGCAGCAATGGAAGTAAATTAAGCCTTGAAAGTTGATGCTAACAATTCCTACAGATGTCCCAACTTTTGTTGATTACTTACAAACCCTCTGTCTGTATAAAAGCAGTGTTGGAACAGACTGTGTTACTACACCCTCTTAAGCATTATTTGGACAGTATTGCACTGCAGGAAGTATATTGCTATCATAATGGCTAGAAAAAGGCAATTAACAAAGGAAGACAGACAGACCATTATAACCCTTAAAAGTGTAGGTCTTTCCTTTAGAGAAATTGCAAAGAAAGCCAAGGTGTCAGTGAGTACAGTTTCCTACACCATCAAAAGGCACTTGGAAACTGGAGGAAACTCTGACAGGAAGAGGTCTGGCAGATCCGAAGCCACAACAGAATCAGAAGACAAGTTTCTGAGAGTCAGCAGCTTGCGTGATAGGCGGCTCACAGGACAACAGCTTCAAGCACAGCTTAACACTGGTCGAAGTAAGCAAGTCTTAGTTTCAACTGTGAAGAGAAGACTTCGAGCTGCAGGTTTGACAGGTTGAGTGGCAGTAAGAAAGCCATTGCTAAGATGGTAAAATAAGAAAAAGAGGCTTGCCTGGACCATGAAGCACCGCTAGTGGACTACTGAAGACTGGAAGAAGGTATTTTGAAATTTGAAATCTTCGGTTCATCACGCAGGGTTTTTGTACACCGTCGAGTAAGCGAAAGGATGGTTCCTCGGTGTGTGACACCAACTGTCAAACATTGAGGAGGAAGCATGATGGTCTGGGGCTCTTTTGCTGGATCCAGAGTCGGCGACTTGTACAGAGTGAGTGGCACCCTGAACCAAAACGGCTACCACAGCATTTTGCAGCGCTATGCAATACCCTCTGGTATACGCCTAGTTGGTCAGGGATTCATCCTAGAGCAAGATAATGACCCAAAACCTACCTCCAGGCTATGTCAGAACTACCTCAGAAGAAAAGAATAAGACGGTAGGCTTCAAATCATGGAATGGCCAGCACAGTCTCCAGACTTAAACTCCATCGAGCTGGTTTGGGATGAACTGGACAGAAGGGTGAAATCAAAGCAACCTACAAGTGCAACACATTTGTGGAAACTTCTGCAACAGTGTTGGGAAGAACTTTCCAAACAATATTTGATTTCCATTGTAGAAAGAATGCCACGAGTGTGTTCGGCTGTTATATCTGAAAAAGGTGGCTACTTTGATGAGTCAAAAATTTAGATTAAATTTTGTTAAACAAAACGATTCCATGATTTCTTTATCTCCAATTGTTTATTTGTTCTATGCTTTAATTTCAGAGTACATTGAGACATTAAACTGCGTAAATTTCAATAAAAACTGGAAAAATGGAGGCATTCTAAAACTTTTGACCGGTAGTGTGTGTGTGTGTGTGTGTGTGTGTGTGTGTGTGTGTGTGTGTGTGTGTATGTATATATAGATAGATAGATAGATAGATAGATAGATAGATAGATAGATAGATAGATAGATAACACTCCAGGGTTTGTGCATTATGTTCCATTAATATACAAAATGCAAAATACCATTATTGAAAATAAAAATATTGCAATTTCTTTATTTCTTACAATTGCAACACAACACATGCCTTGTCATGTGTTAATTTACAAGCTGCAGTGCTGAGTGCACGTGAGCACAATACACGAAAACTCCTTAGTAACAAATACATTTTAGACACTCCAAAACTATATATGACAGAGAGTTTAGACTTTTTTTTTTTTTAACTTGGAGATATTCTACATGTATGCATTTTCTTCCTTATAGATAATAATGGGATCTATAAACTATGCTGCTGCATCCTTTCCATAATTATGTAACCTTTCCATGGACCCCTGAAGGGAGCCGGCGGACCACTGATTGAAAACCACTGATCTAGAATTGGACCAGTTTAAAATGGTCACCGTGCAGCAGATTTAAAATCCAGTATGTCTGAAAAGGACAGGGAATGATAAGAAGTAAACAAAGAATGTAACCTTGGATGTTTTTCATTTTCTTTTTATCCATGTTTCTTTGTGAAGAATTGTGTTATCAGCTTTGTTTGTTGCTAAGTAACTCTGATTTGAAGCCATTTGAAAAACTTGAAACATTTCTTTAGATAAGCAGATGTTAGGGGCTTATTATCAGATTCCATTTTCAAAACTGATTTTTTTTTTTTTTTTGCAGAATAAAGATATTGTAACCTCCAGAAATGGCCAGGTCAAATCATCCAAAAAATAAGCAGATGCATATTGCTAAAAAAGGCATTGCTATTTCCTTTTTTTAGGAGTAAGTCACACCATTAGAATTATTTTCTGTCTGTATTGCAGAGCCTTATTTGGTTAATTTAAAGGCTGGTTGTTTAAAGAGCCAGTATCACGACCATATAAGCCAATACCTGTAAGATGTATTGGACCTAGCTGTGCTGTTCGCTTATCACATAGCATAGCTTTCAGTACTTTTTTGACATTATGAACTACTTTGGGCAACTGCAATCTATTACTAAAGCTTGGTGGTATGTTTACATTTTTGGCTGCAGTACCAGAATTAGCACCTTCACTCTTTCCTGTCAGGTAGTAGCAATGTCAGTTGCACCTATTATTCTCACTCAACAGTAGCTGCTCAGGTTGCTAGGATACGGTCTTCCTGGCATTGCATACATCAGTGTTACCTGGGGTGAATGAACTCAATGGCCTATCATTTTTAGACATGTTTTATTTTGTTATTTTTAGACACAAAAATATAATTTTTAATAATAATTTATAAATGTCACACATACAACTGCCACAGTCAGACCATTTAAATAACAGTATACACATAATACAAAAGCAGCAATTTTAAAGTCACATTAAAACCCACTAAGATAAGAAAGCTATTTTTTAAGGTGCATTTTTAACCTTGACTTGAAAACTGTAACGGTCCCAGCTTCCCTAACAAATGAAGGCAGAGCATTCCATAATTTAGGAGCGCTACAAGTAAAAGCCCTGCATCCTGTGATCTTGCTTTTGTTGACCCTAGGAATAACCAGCAGCCCTGCATCCTGTGATCTCAGAGTGCGGTTTGGAAGATGTTAATCTAGATGCTAATCCATTCAGGGCCTTGTAAGTTAACAGCATAATCATAAAATCAATTCTATACTGCACAGGGAGCCAGTATAAAGAGGCCAAAACAGGGGTAATAAGTTCACTTTTCCTGGTTTTAGTCAGAATTCTAGCGGCGGTATTCTGAACAAGCTGCAAGCGGGATACCACACGCTTCACGACACCAGAAAGTGCATTACAAGAATCAATTCTAGATGAAGCAAAGGCATCAGTTACGAAAACAATTAGTCTAAGTTTGGCTATATATCTGAAATGGTAAAAAGATACTTTAGTAACGTCCCTAATATGAGTCTCAAATGATAGATCAGGATCAAACATGACGCCCAAACTCTTAATTAATGCATTGTGCTTGATGCCCAGAAATGTTTTGACCAAAGATATCCATCAATATATGTTTTTTTGCCTTTAGAAGGAATCTGAGAAGGCTCTGGTCAGTCAGGAGGTAAGCCCAGACAGACAGTTAAAGTTAGCCTTCATTCAACAGGAAGGGACTGGCAGCTGTAGTGCCTGACCTACACTCCAGCCTCCTGGATCCATGGTACAGACAACACTCCATCGCAGCATCGTCCTATTGAGTTTGCAGCTCCCAGCTGCTGTAGAAGGAGGCTCTCAAAAGATTGATATAATAGAAGGATTCAATGGTGGAGATGGAACGCTGAGTCAGTGTTTCTGAGTACAAAGACTACACAAGCTTCTGATGAAAAAGTAAAGGACAAGTCATTTCTAACCCACTTGTTTGTGTTGATCATTTATTAGTTGTATACTGTTTTATACTGAAGGCAATTGAGCTGCCACTGTATTTTTTTTTTTTTAACTTGACAAGTGAGTCTGTATTTAATGTATTTGAAGGGCTGCAGTGCCACTCTGATACAGCAGAGGGTGCTGTTCACGAGGTTTTGCTGGAAGAACATATTTGCTTGGAGTAGCAACGGCCTTGTTAATGGAACATACATGCCACGTTAATAGTTGTATTTTTAGGAGTTTAGCCTCTGTAATAATTACGTACATCCTCCACAATCTATCCTGCCTTACACCACACTGCATTTTTTTTTTCACAATGACCCTGTGTAATAAACAATAAGCAAGAGACACTAAGATAGAGGCAAATCAGGAAATATAGTGTATTCACTGTGCAGCTAATCCAGGTAGTCTGTAGTATGCTGTTAAAACATATGAAGCAAGATGCAATTTTACTAATATGGGTATTTACTGTATACTATTTCTTTAGTTTGTAGTTCTTCAGGTAATTGTTGCTTTGATTGAGTTTCTCAATTTAGTTTCTTACAATGTTGGTTAATTCCCCCTCTGCAATTACTGTCTGGCATTCTATAATCAACTCACACTTACTAAAGAGGTTCTTAACTCTTTGTCAATGTTTCAGATAATTGAACTTATTGAACATCAGTTTGAAACACATGTTCAATGTTCTAGAGACAGTACATTTCCAGTGACATTGTAATATTCCAGAGTGGTCTGCATGCATTGTTCTTGTGACAGACCGATTTGCTTCCATGTCATTATGTAGGGTGCAAGAAGAAGCACTAACCCATGCAATACAAAGCCCATTGTACTGCACATTCATTTTCATTCAGGAAGTTGTGCTTTTTCCAGTCATAGGTTACAGTATTTGTAGGGTGCAGCTAGAAGGGAATGTTCTTCCAGGGGGTATTTGAGGGAGGATTATTATTGATTTTTTCAGCGTAGGTCCTGGTTGGTGAGTGATGAAGTCACAAAAGCTGTCGTAAATCTTGGCACCAGCAATACTTTTATATATAAATCAATGAATCTGAAAGGTGTATATTATCTGGGGACTTTTTGGGCAAACATTCTATTGATGTGCAATTTATGTTTTTCTTGGAATCCAGGCATTTATTTTTAAATTCCAGAAGTTTAAATTGTAATAGGAAAATAATATAGATTGGTATTTAAATTGCAACCTGTGGAAGACATCGGTTTTATTTTCAACACTAGAGGAAATATAAGTGGTGTCATTTTAAGTTTTGTGAAATTGAGACAATGGATACGCATAAATGTTGACTGAAGTAACTTAACACAATTTATAATTCTCATTGCGATATTTAAAATCGGCTTCTCATGTTATTGTTGGATAGGATATTCTGTAGATTGTTTACTTAGTTCAATTGATTGTGAGATCCCAGCATATAAAAACAATGTTGTTCTTGTCTGTTGCAGATTATATGGCAGGCTTACTTCAATCATTTGCTCACTAGTGTGATTATTTATGGTCTGGTCTGATAATATACAAGAACAAACAATACAGGATTGTCCCATTAACATGGAATAGCAAACACAAAGGCAGGTCCTGCAGGCTGCGTCAGTCCCTTAGAGGAGAGGCGGTGCAGAGCCTACAATAAAGAGCTTTATCAGAGTGTTTTACTACAATTCGTGCGTCAAAAGTGCATGTTGTCTACTCTATACTGTACCTATGCATTCGTTATGTGTGCTTTCATGCTCAAATGTTATAAAATACAACTTGCTTATATATTTAATGTATTCATGCAAAAGAATCTCAATGGACAAGAAGTCAGACCGAAGACTTGCTCAGTTTTTAATTGACACAATATTTTTTGACGGGTAGACAGTGAACAGGATAAAGTGCATATGTGCTCAGTGCAAAAACAGACGTTTCAGTACCTTGTACAACTTTCTTTGGGGCACAAACAGCAAAACACAACTTGCATTGTTTAACGCTGACATCCAGGAATAAATAATATATTTTCCTCTTTCCCATTAAGCCTTTCATGTACTATATTTACCCAAAGTTTCCCTTAACTGCAGGACCAGTTCATGTTTGATGGTTCTGTATGCATTCTAAACTCCAGGCCAACACATGTGTTTTATTGGTTGAGAGTAACCCTAACATTTCAGTCCAAAACCACTGTGGCTTTTATTGCCCACAAAAGAAGTTTGGAGTGCCAGGACTGTCCAGGGTGAACTGTTGTTAACTAAATGACAGAGCCTGAAAGATTATACTGGCCTTTTAACAGTTTTGTGGGTTTCAGTGATTTCAGCTACCTTCCTATTATTCTCGCTTTTAAACCACATAGTAGTTGCAATGTTTTTTTGAAAAGACACGTATCTAGAAACAAGAACGTTGAATAAAATATGTCAACCTTAATCTTTCCCATGCCCTTTTCCTGTGGAATTTGTTCCATGTTCATTGGAGTTTGATATAAAAGCCCAGGCTCAAAAGGTTCTATGGAGATGTTTTGGTATTTGAACTAACCTTCTTGTTTTTGTTCAGAAAGTCAAATGCTTCCTTTAGCGGTACACTTAGAAAATAAATGTTGCCATACATTTGATCTCAAGATTTACTTACATGGTTTTAAATGAATTCTTGCTAAAATACTCACATTCTACATTCCCCTTTACTATAAAACTTTAAAGTCTTATTTCATAAAGGTAGTTTAAATTCACTTGATAAAGATTTACGATATGAAAGCAGAATACAGGATCTAATTTCTACCCCGGTGGTAGATAATTCAGCATTGATGGATTTCAATCATAAATATAAATGTTCTGTCTGTACTGTATATCTATTAAAATAACATCACCAAGGTTGAGTCATGAGTCATGTTTATTAAAAGACACGCTAGCTAAAAACACAGACATGAGTCATGTTTATTAAAAGACACGCTAGCTAAAAACACAGACATGAGTCATGTTTTTAAAGGACACACTGGCTAAAATCAAAGACATGAGTCATGTTTTTAAAAGATAGCCGCTAGCTAAAAATACAGACATGAGTCATGTTTATTAAAAGACACACTAGCTAAAAACACAGACATGAGTCATGTTTATTAAAAGTCACGCTAGCTAAAAACATAGACATGAGTCATGTTTATTAAAAGACACGCTAGCTAAAAACACAGACATGAGTCACGTTTATTAAAAGACACGCTAGCTAAAAACAGACATGAGTCATGTTTATTAAAAGACAGAAGCTAGCTAGGGCATTGGTGGAGTTCTAATCCGGACCCGGGGGAGGGTACCCTACCTCCCCACCATACTTTAAACAGTATTTTGGGTTTCACCAGCCCCAAACTTGGCTTCTGTGATCCGATAAGCTAACACAGGTGTACCCATTCAAGAAAGAATAAGAAAGAATAAGAAAGAATTACGGTACAGAAAACAATTAATACAGTCATCGATTATTGCTCCCCACAGCTTTTTTTTTCAAGCCTCAACTTAACATTAATAAATCTCCCAGCTGTCCTTTTTGGAGCCTCATGTATGTAGTATACTACTAGCACACAGTATAATATTATATACTACAAGCACACAGTATAATATTATATACTACTAGCACATTCATTGTTTCTGTTGAATTTGAAGACTTTTGTGAAGTATGCACATTTGCAAACACAGGAAGGGGTGTTTAAATAAACATTCTAGGTCTGTGGATATTGACCCATATTTGAACAACCTGGAGTGTGTTACTGCGCTTAGAAAATGGCACCCCAACTCTACCCACCCCTGTTGTCAAGTGAGTCAAGTTCCAGGCTGTTCTAGTATGCTGACATCACTGCACAGGTTGGAACACTTTGTTAGCCAGTGAGATTTGTGCCCCAATTCCTGCCATTTTATAGTGTTGATTAGTATCTGTCCGATTAGGACATTGGTTACTGATTCCATTACTGAATGATGGTTTCCAAATAACGGTGAAATAAATAGTCTCTTACTCCAAACCTGTGCAATGTTTATGCTGAGGCTACTTTGACTCTTAAAGAAGCCCATGGTGCAGTACCTGTGAGTAGGTACAGTACAGTTATGGCCAAAAGTTTTGCATCACCCTATAGAATTAACTAATTTTGCTTCATAAAGTCAAATGAAACCTGCTGAATAATGTTACGGTACCATATTGAATTACATACTGCTTTGTTGTTTTCCATATACTTAACGAAAAAGCTGACAAGAAGTGAAAAATTTCAAATTTGTAATTCGGACATGAAATTATGACTTCCGGTAGACTTTTGCAATAACCTTTTGTAGGTTATTTGATTATGTGATGGTAAATAAAATATCTAAATTATGTTTACATAGTTTTTAAAAAAGTAAATAAATAAATAAGTAAATAAATAAACCCTAAAATTCTGGGTGATGCTAAACTTTTGGCTGTAGCTGTATGTTATTTAATTGCTCATACCCCAAGGCAAAAGATGAGGTACTGTGAGATATAAAGGAGGGTTATAATAACTTCATTATGTTTCACAAGGCTTGGGAAACTCTCCTGTTATAAATCTGAAAGGAGATTTTCCTGTCACCCAAGCTCATTTTCTCAATTCAGACCATAGTTGGATGCCAACTTGCTTTTGATTCACAAGTAGATTTCTTGCATGCATGAACTGACATATAATGTGGCAAAACAACAAAACTAAATCCAAGGAGACTGTAAAACATACAATTTTCAAAAGCATGTAATTGTGTATTACCTAATATCTTTAAATACAGTATTTTGATGGTACCACCAGCCACATTTGTGTCCACAAGCATATTAATTATGCGTCATCATAATTGGTGGTCGGTGTAACACATATATTATATATATATATATATATATCTATATAATATATATATATATATATATATATATATATATATATATATATATATATATATATATATCTATATATATTAAGAATAAAATCTTATATAATTAGAGTGGAAATGTGTTTACCAGCGTTGCCAAACAAAACAAAAATTTTTTTTTTTTTTTTTTGGTCCTGCAGTTAAGAATGGAAATCTTATGTATGTATATGGAAATGTGTTTACCAGCGTTGCCAAACAAAACAAAAATACAAAGTATTTATTTAAAAAATAATTTTTGTTTTTCTAAATGATGCAATATCCTGAATTTTTGACAGATGTGATAGGGGCGTCAGAATTAGGTTTTGCAAGCTGCCCGTGACTGGCAGCTGCAGACTCGGGTTGCGGTAGTACTGGCAGCTGCAGACTCCGGTTCCGGTTGTATTTGCAGCTGCAGACTCGGGTTCCGGTAGTACTGGCAGCTGCAGACTCCGGTTCCGGTTGTACTGGCAGCTGCAGACTCGGGTTCCGGTAGTACTGGCAGCTGCAGACTCCGGTTCCGGTTGTACTGGCAGCTGCAGACTCGGGTTCCGGTAGTACTGGCAGCTGCAGACTCCGGTTCCGGTTGTATTTGCAGCTGCAGACTCGGGTTCCGGTAGTACTGGCAGCTGCAGACTCGGGTTCCGGTTGTACTGGCAGCTGCAGACTCGGGTTCCGCTAGTACTGTTGGTGGGTTCTGTTTCTTTTTGCAACAGCTACCGACGCCACCCAGGGGACATTAATAATTCTGATGAAGTCATCAAAAAGAGGTGGATTTTCATTCTTGAACGACTGTATACCCATTCATAAAGTGCTTTGCAACAGTCACCCGTATTCTCAGATGATTTGTGAATAGCAATATGGACGACTTTTGTTAGTTTTAAACAAAATTAATTTTATTATGGCAGTGGGCAAGTATTTTTATGAATAGGGCCCAAAGTGAGGCAATATAGTGATGAGGTCGACTCAGTTGTAAAACGAATTAAGAAAAAATAATGTTGAGTTATGTCTTCAATGTAATTGTAAGTTATTTTAAAGCAATTGAGATTTTGAGAATTGAATTCCATTCCTCTTGCATCTAAATTGATTAGCTTGCCTTCACAAAGACAGCTAACACCTCTTTTCACAGTAACAAGAAGCTCATTCACATAGTATCCTTCAACTAAAGTCTGAAAAAATCCACCAGTGCCTCTTTTCCAAATTAGCTATCTAAGCTCCAAATCAGAGATTCACTGGATATTACCTCTTGCCAGGTCATTTTAGATGAAATGCAAGTTATGCGTCAGATGTTAGAGAAAAAATAAAAACATAAAACTTAAATAACAGGTTATTTTAGATTGCACGCTTATTGACTGGAGTGCATTAGTTTAAGTTTGTACTTTAATTCCAAACGTTTGTCCAACAAGGAAAAACAAGGCAAACCAAACCTGAACAGCTAAGAGTCCCACTTGGCTAACACGCTGCTCCAGGCTTAACATGGTGACAGAAAGCAGATGGATAATCAATGCTTTTAGAGGTAATGCAATGTGTCGATGGGGCCCCTGGTCATACGTGCTACATATAGGATTACACTCCCCAATACAACTTACTGTATAATCACCCTTTTAAATAAAATAAAATACATTTAACCAGGGCAATAGGGAAAAGTAAACTACCTGTAACATGCCAAGCTAAATATGCAGAGCTTAGTTAATTTATATTGATCATGGTGTACCTTGTGCCAACATAAGCAACGCTTGAAAACTACTGTGCAGAACTCTTCAATCAGTCTCCTTGGACTAATGTTTTTTGGCCCTTTAGAAGAACATTACTTGATTATTTGTACATTAAATTTCCCACCAAATTTAATTTTGAAAATTTAAGCTCAAAAAGTAATGGCCGCAAATGAGAGATTTTGTTTCTTGATAAACCCTTTAAAGTAAACATTTACAAAGCTTACGAGTGCTTCACAGTAGTTCAAGCCTGTGAACAAAGCATGTTCAGTTTTGTATGAAGTCAGCATGCTCATGACCTGTGTGAAGTGCTTCTTGCCAAAAGAAAACAATTAGTTGTTTATATGTTTCACTTTAAAAATAAAGTATTTTACCACAGGCTATTAAAATGATCTTATTTTGCTCTTAAAAAATATATGTGGTTGGGCAACCAGAGCTGAAGAGAATGCCATTATTGAAGTTATTCAGATTTTTCTCTAATTTTAGATGTGAGCTGTACTTGTTCTCAAGCGCCATTAACTTTCAGACATGAAAAAGTATCATGTTTTGTCTGTTTGTTGTTTTTGTCTTATGAAGCTGAATAAAAAAAAAAAAAAACATGTTTTTTAAATAATTGCTAAGGATAAAAAAATGTAGATGTAGAACAAAATAATAATGGAGGGCATTTTAATTGATTACAGATAATTCCTGTAGCTTCAAATGTCCTTGCATTGCTTTTTTATATTTCCTTCACAATGTGTGGTGTTTGCACTCCTTCTGAATAGTTGTGAGTTCTGAGGCTCCTCTGGTGAGTTTTTACTCTTCCTTTATCTGGCTTTGAACTTGCTTTGCACTGGGACTGAACATCTGTCCTCATGCCATTGAAATCATGTGACTTCAGCTCTGTAAGACCACGTACATATATAGAGTGTTGTAGACAAAACAATATCTATTGTAGACAAAACATATATCATATAAGATATATATATTCTATATATATATATATATATATATATATATATATATATATATATATATATATATATATATATATATATATATATATATATATTAAATGTAGTTTGAATATAATGACTGCTTTTAGCTGATTACCTACCCAGGCATCTCAGTGGCGCTTACACTTAAATATGTTAGGAAAGTAATTTTGCTTTTGAAAAGGTTCAAGGGGGAGTCAGCATTTTCAAAGTATAGGTCTGTAGCAAGGTGTGCTGCCAGACCTGCAATTTGCAGGAATTCTGCACTTGAGCAATTGCAGAGTCTCGGCGCTGGGGGAGATCAAGATTAAGTGTTCAGGAGTTATACTCCATAACAGAAGGCGATCACCTGAGTCGGATACGTTGAAACTAAGGTTTAGATTTGCCCGGGTGAAAAACATACAAAAACACAACTTGCAATGTCTTTTAGTTGTTGCGCCTTAATAGAGCTGCATGTTTAAAGCCCAGATCAGGACACACATTGAATACAGTGACTTTGTACTGTAACCTCAGTGAACCTGGCAAGGGACTCTTGTGTTTTCAGCTTCAGACTCACTCATATGAACCGTTAGATATATATATATACAGTAATACGATAAACCTTGCTGTCGAGAATTGCAGTATTGTCAAACAATGACTTGCCATGTGCTTCTGAGCTGCAGTGTGACCATGAATTTAAAAATATTTTATCCAATCACTACCTTGGTAAGGCAGAGACTAACTGTCCAAATCTCATGTGGCCTGAACCAACAAGCAGATGACAGTCATTCTAACAAAGATAGGTGACTGAATTTCAGAGTGATAAAAATGGAACCTTTTTAAAATGATATCATTTTGATTATGTGGCTTAAAGGGGAAGGGAGGGGGATTGTGGGAACTCAGGAGTAAACTATATGACCATAACAAGGCTATACAGTATGTGATGTGTTCAGAGTACAAATTCATATAGAAAGCTAACATAGCAGAAATATAAATACATCAATCAGCATAGAGAAAATGTACATAGTCAGAAGCCTATGTGTGGTTAGCACAAAAAGGAATTCAAACCCAAAGGAGGTGCCTAAGTGGCAAAGAGATGATGACTATAATTATATTTAACTGAGCACAGATAAAAGAAATGTAGCTCTCTATTTAGGATATATAGGGTTAATATCGTGAATTATACAGTAGTAGTTTTGCTGTGGCTAGGAGGGGCAAATTGTAGAAAATTAATGCTTAATTGTGCCAGTAAACAAAGTTTAAATCAAATTCTGTTGACAGTTATATTTTAGATTACTGGAATTTCTGAACCCTATATTTAAGAACAAACCTGTGTTAAAATTAAAAAATGCACCCAAAGAGCAATTGTGCTGACTATTCTAACTTAATTATGGTATTATGCATTGCCTGACACCATTTCATTTGTCTATCATAAATTGTGTTTTAATCCAGTTTAATCCAGACCATTTTCAGATACAGACTTCGTATGTGCAGGGTTGGGTGAACACTTCAGAGTCAGACCTTGACATCTGACCTAATGTGCCTGGCATAGAGATGATGAAACCGAAAATACAAGCTCTTTTTCATAATGGTTCTACAGGTAGTCGACATCAAAAACAAACGTTTATGTGATAAATTTTGTTAACATATCATGAAGATAAAGTACTTACAGATATTGGTATGAATTTGGTGACGCTTTAAATTAACATCCACTATTTTAGGTATTTACAGTACAATACAGTGTTGAATGTTATTGCACAATACAATCACAAGTTCATTTTCATCAAGATTGTTTTTACTGAAGATCTACAATTTTCAGAAGCAATCACGATAATAGAATTTTATTTTGCGTTGATTATACACTTTCTTTTCTTTTTTTTGTCATATTGAGCTAGTACTCTGATGATGGCACTAGTTGAAGGTGACTGTGTCTATATGGTGAGTTGCAGACACTGTGGTTTATTTATGGTAACTGTTGATGAGTTTCTTCCAGTGATACAGTTAATATGCAGTGCTGGGCTTCGCAATACCTTTGCTCAGACTTGCTTAGAATGCTGAATTGCAGAAACATGCTCCCTTCTCCCTTTCTGACAATACCTGTGAGCAGCTGTTTGACTTTTACAGCTTCTGAGTCTTGAATTGTCCAGGATGACCCATCCTCTGATAATGTTCCAAGTGCCCATCCTCTCTCAGTTTTGTCGGGTGCCAGTGACAGGTTGAAGCGTGGTGAGAGGTAGCACCACGTAAAAGGGAAGCACTCCCGTAAACAGGAAGTACATCTTCTAAATTCAGGAAGGGTATGGTGTTGACATTTCTTATCAGTTTTGTTCAATGTGTCTTACGACCACATATACACAGTTGTGCGGTGGTTAATTACAGCAGGACTTTGTTATATCCACAGTTTCATTAGGATTTTACTTCTGCATGACAATATTTAATCTTACCCACATGATAATCATATTCTACTAGAAAAATGTATAATTTGGACGCCTACAAGGATTTCATATTAATGTTTAGGTATACTGAAAATGTAGAATGCGTTACAAAACAAACATAAAATCAGGAATAATTGTATTTGCTATATTGTAGTGAATCATCCTCTGTATCAAAGCACCAGCAGTTATAGGGATCCATTCAAAAGCAATGGATTCCCACTGTGGACAGGCCCCTGTGATTGAAAGCAAAAAGTATATAGCTTTTCTTTGAGAGACCCAGTAGAACTATGGTGTGAAGCTAGATCCTGCCTCAAAGTACTGTTTTGGGATAAAACTAGAACTAATCAGAACATTTCTGCTTCTGCTGAATGTATTTCTCATTTGTGTTTTTTTGCATTACTACTGCTTTGGTCACTGTAGTACAATAGTCTTCGACTAAGAGAACACCCCTCGTAAAGCAAGCAAAGTGTTCTCTAAGACAGAGTTGACCACCCGACACAATATGCATCAATAAATAAATATGTATCACTTGTCATGATGCACATGCATCAACATATGAATTGAACTGAATAAGCATGTGTATGATAATACTCTATAATAATAAAGTAACAGACAAACTAAAGTTAATAAACTAACTGTCAAATTAAATTGACACACCACTCCTACACACATTAAAAAAATGCAGCAGCACTACACAAGACAAGCACACTATTTAACAGAATGGTGAAGCAACTCACCAGAACGGGAAACACCAAATTGCTTGGCGACTTGTGTCTGATTCAAGTTTTTTTAAAGAACTCGAACAATTTCCAAATTTTTGTAGCAAGAGAAACAGCGGTGTATTTCTTCACTTTGTTTACATGCCATTTTGTAGCAATTAGGTGCACTCGTGGAAATCAAAACACAAAATGAGTCAATGATATGATGGCGGTTCTGGAAATATTTAATAAACCAATCGGTGTGCCTCAAGACACTCTTGCGATGACAAGTGGCTTTTGAAAAGACTGAGTAATCCATTTTAATTTAGGTTTGATGATAATGAGTCATCAGTTACAAAACAGTAGCATATTGGTTGTAAACAAATCATTACAGGTGTCAAGAAGGTTTCTTTTAAGCGAAGTTCCTGTTCCTTTAGCTGGTGCATTTTTTCCGTTGTATTTGCATAGTCCAACTGTTTATACATTATGTACTGCCTACAGTTTAAACTATCAGGACTAGAATATCAATGGGCTAGAAATGGAGTGTTGTAAAACACAGGCACTCCACAACTTTTAACATAATCTATGTCAATCCTGCTGCTATCGATCTTTTTTGCTTACTACTTTTTTTTTAAGTTAGCCATAACTTTTAGTATTTCATTTGATTTGATTTACTGCTGTTGTCAATTACTTTTATCCTGCAATGCCACCAAAACAAGCCAGCAAAAAAACGTGCAGCTCTGATCCAACAATGCCTGCTCCAAGGTCAGACTCCGATAAAGAAGGAAGCCTTGGTAGTCCTAATTCAATGATTCAGATAGATTGTAAAGGAGGTTATAAGAGATGAAAAAGCAAGCCTTAGGTCTGAAATCCAGATGGCAATAGCCCTGATTCAAGCCACGCTGTCAGAGTCGCTGAGAAAGTGCGGGAGGTGAAGGATTACATGAACACTTTTGCTACCCGCCTTGCTGGAGATGAAACGGCCTGCTCCTCGCTGTCCTCTGAAAACCTCAAGCGCCTTGCTAAAATTGATGATCTAGAGAACATCCTTCGAATTGTTGGCATTCTGCAGCGCATGGAAAAAGGTAGACCAACTAAATTTATGTCAGCTTCTTCCACGAGTTGCTGGGCGACAGGGGCCTGGATTCTCAACAACCAATCACAGGGGAGACACAGGAGGCATCATACACAGGCTACATCTACACATAGACAGAGACAGTCGACCAGCAACTGCAGGGAATACAGAGGGGGAAGGAACGCAATACAACGGGAATTACATTACAGTATACTAGACACAATTACATAGATGCACGGATCGCTACAATATTGTAACAGGTTAGTAGTACAAAGATTAATTTTAGAAATAAGAGCATTATGCATTAATTTACTCAATGCCTTTTTTAGTACTACATACTAGTTTACCTACATTAACAGTAGGTAGCCCAAGATTAGTGATAATCACAGTCCGTGAAACCATATGAAACCACCCAGGTTCCTAGTTTAACAGGTACATACCCAAATAAAAGAAAAAATACGGTAAAACACTCCCCAAAACAACGTTAACGAGGGGTGCAGCGCTAACCTACTATCGCTAGCCAACCCTCTCAGGGTGTGGTGCCGAAGCTGGACACACTAGGTTTATCAGGCAGTCAGAAACATCCATAGACAGGGCACACAATAAACAGCATTAAAAACTGAACAACAAATAAACACTAACAATCCCCGGTGAGAGACTGCTGCTGTACCCTTGAGCAAGGCAGCGTACTTTGCCCACGTTGCTCCTATATAAAATGATATATATATATATATATATATATAATATATATATAACTGAAACCTTATACATAGCTACTAGAGCACACACCCAGCAGGCAAGTGAACTAGAGGAATATCCTTATAAAGATTTCCAAGATGACTTGTTTACAGTACCACACAAACTATATAACACTCGAAAGCAGCGTAGAGCAGAAAAGACTGATGGGACAAGGAGAATCCAGGAACAAGTTCAGGGGCCCCCTCTTCCATCAGCGGAGAGTGGTGTTATACAGCTGGATATCCATCAGTTGACCAGTCAGAACATTAGAGAACTGCAACATCAGGACACCACTTTGCAACCTTTGTTTCACAACCTGCAGCCAGAGGGCCCTCATGGTGAGTTCTTGTTGAAGGAGGATCTACTCTATAGGCAGCGGCTCAACTGGACTACTGGAGATAGTGTTGAGCAGTTGGTGGTGCCTCAAGAATGCAAAACACTGATACTGGAGCTAGCTTTCTTTGGCTGGCCATTTGGGCCGCAACAAGACTGTGAGTAGATTGACTTCAAAACTCTACTGGCCGAGACTGTACACTGATGTAAAGCTATACTGTTAATCATGTGAATTGTGTCAGAAAAACTCCGTAAACAAGATAACCGATAAATTAAACCCATTACCTGTGATTACTAAACCCTTCAGTAGGATTGCTATGGATATTGTGGGCCCTTCGAATTGCATTAGGACTGGTTAACAATTGTGATGAAGTGCCCGCCCCTGTGTGTATTTTCTGTTATATGTTGCGTGTGATGTGTTAAATGTTGGTGTATAGTCATTGGTACACGGGATATAAACGGGTCTGTGTAACACGAGTGTTTAAAATGTATATTTGCAGGCACGAGGATTGCACAGCACTTCACGTGCAAGTAAAAAGTAACAATATGTGAGCACGGGGAATTGCACTTTATTAATTCACGTGCAGTTGTACCGAGACTCCAATTGAATGATTGATTAGCAGTCGAGTCTTGGTACAGCTGCATAAAAGCAGCATGTTTTTACCCACTCGTGGTTGGGTGTTCGGTGAGTGGAGAACGGGACTGGAGACGGAGGAAATAATAAGTATAATAATAATAATAACAACATAAAGTAAAAGCTCACCGTGTTTTGTTTGGTCCGTTTTGTTTTTCTGTTTATTTTGGTGAATGTGCCGGGTCCTGTATTTTTGTTTGTTACCACCGTTTATTTTCTGTTTGTTTATTTATTAAATGCTGAGCGAAAGCATTCGCTCAGCTCAACCAAACTCCACCTCTCTGTTGCTTATTTCCTGGCTCTGGTCTGACACCACCCACTCCGGCTGTCTTTGTGACACAATGCATCTTAGTTATTTGCGATTATGCCACGCGGTATCCAGAAGCAATCCCTGTGTGTTTCTGGATACTGCACTACGCACTTTGTTTTTGGATTTGTTTACAATATCACCTCACCTTAATAGGAAGTGACTTGAACCATGATTCCTACGGAATCAGTGATACACCTGTTACTAGTTAACAGGTGCATTAAAAAAAATGGCTGTCTTCCTTAAGTAGGGTATTGAAGCATTTGTGTGGATTACCCTCACCAAGATGTCCGCGCAACCCGATTATAGACTTACGGTCTGTTTCATCGTGATGAAAGGTATCAGCAGTCAATGAGCACAGCGCCGCCAGCCACCGGGAGGCCGAATTTCACCACTATGATCCTTTACCCTGTCAGTGTGCTTGTAATAAACATGCACAACAGCACTTTCACTGCAGTTCCGTGTCTCTGAGTCTCTCTTCCTGACAGCAACAGTGCTATCCTGTTACACAGACACATCACTATTCCAGAGGCAGTTTGTATTCTGAGTGTCCAGGATATTAAATATCAATAGATTTTGACTATACGTAGTGTAGGCTGTGCAGTATGTGTGTAGGTGTGAACTGCTCCAGACCTAACTCTTGAAAGTAGTGCAGGTATACACTAAAACTTTAACAATTACAGGTTGTTTTTTTTTGTAATTTCTATTTTAAAAAAAGTCACCTTTGCAAAAAAAAACAAAAAACTAATCAAAATAAATCTTTGTTGTGTGATCTATTTTATATATAAGTTATCCATCTCTTCCATTGATTGTAAATCTGATCATTTTGAACATTCTTTTTGTACTGTTGTTTAAATGGCCCAGCAGAAGAAGCAGCTACTTGAAAAAAATGTGTATTATCTAGTTAAGAACAAAATACAACATTTTCACTACAAATCTCTTGACCACTGAGTCCTACAGGAAATTTTAAATGAATAGTTTCCCTAAATCCACATTACCATCTACTCCAAATTTAATCTACCCCATTTTCACATTATGTGAAGGTAAACAAACACATTTTGCTTGAATCACAAACAGATTATTCTGGTGAAAACTACATGGCTCCTGTATGTCATTTTAATCTAGGCCTAAATTGTAATCTGTAAATGAGTGTGTTTGCATTTTGATTTCCAACGGAGAAGATGAAAGGATATTGAGTAATTGAGAAATGTCTCCTTTTGCAAGTTTTTAATAGTGAAAGGTGAGTTTGAAATATTTACTGTGTTCATTGAACCGAATAAAATGGTGTTTTCCTTCAGGCAGTTAATGTAATTGTATAGTGCAGGGGTACATTTTGGAAATTGGCGTTTAGCCAACATTCAGGGTTAGGGAATGCAAAGAAAACTATTAATGGTTGTTGACTCTTTTCTAACACTGTTCCATTAATGTGCCTGGCTTCTTAAAAATGCCTCCATACAAGTCTGAGCTTGGAGCTTATTTTGTGGTTATTACATGTTGTTACCCTGGCCCTCACTACTGTGCAGTACTTTAAACAGAAACTTTTATTTATTTATTTATTTTTTATATTATCGAACTGTAACGAACAAATGGAGACATCCATGTTGAATGGTATATACACTACACTACTCCCAACAAAGGGTGTAGCAATAGGAAAACATTTATTATTTTATTTTTTCATTTTAACAGATTACACTATGTAACACAATTTTTGTTCCTGGGTAGTAAGTGTTATTTCCTAATTGCTTATGCCTCAAAAGTATAGAAAATGGCTATTATTCCCCACAAACTTTGCTTTTGTGACCAGGACAGTGATATTTCAAAATATCACTATTTCCAATGGGAAAACGGGCAAATGTGTGTCTTTTCGTTCACATAAAGTCAGAAAAAAACAACATAGGAATCCAAATTAACATGTATTTATACTAAAGTAATTCAGAAATTACTACAAAAGATTTAGAAGTGAGTAGTTTTTTGAGATTTACAATTATACTGTAAATACAGTATAATCGTAAATCTCAAAAAACTACGTCGCTACCAAGGACAGTATAACGAGAACATGATGGGAGACTACATTTGGGGGCTGATTCGTGAAGTGATTTACAGTATAATCATAAATCTCGAAAAACTACTCACTTCTAAATCTTTTGTAGTCATTTTTATATTACTTTAGTATAAATACATGTTAATTTGGATTCATATGTTGTTTTTTTCTGACTTTATGTGAACGAAAAGACACACATTTGCCCGTTTTCCCATTGGAAATAGTGATATTTTGAAATATCACTGTCCTGGTCACAAAAGCAAAGTTTGTGGGGAATAATAGCCATTTTCTATACTTTTGAGGCATAAGCAATTAGGAAATAACACTTACTACCCAGGAACAAAAAAATAATAAAAATTTGTTACACGGTGTTATATTTAGTTGTGATAATTCTGGTAAATTCTTCTAATTTGATTATCACAAACAATTAGGTGCAAGGCTGCAAGTTAGGACAAGTTAATTGAAGTTTAATTATTGTTGATTTTATCCTGTGCTGCATTAAAAACATGTTCTGGGAACAGTTAAAATAAGTATTATCGCCAGTATGTCACTTGTAGTTAGGTTAGCTATCCAATAGCACTACGCTTTGTTCCCTTCTGTAATTGGAAGCATAACAGTTATGGTTAAATGCTGTATTAATGGTAGTTGATTGTGCTTCCTACTTTATTTTACAGTAATCACAACTCTGTCTAAGCCGAACAGAATATGTTATGGAAAGTGTATTATATTATCATTGCTTAATAGTGCTGAAAGCACATTCGAAAGATAATCTTAATGTTGTCTCAAGGGATGCTGAAAATAATGTAATATTATTTACTTAAGAAGCAGCCAAAAATGCCCAAATAACTAAACTGCATCTGATTCTGTGGATATAGAGGGTGTCCGGCCGTGCATCTGGCCATCTGTGTGTCACTGTGTCACTGTCAGGATGTGTGTGGTGCGGTAAGGATAGCAATGTCCATGAAGAGAATGTATTTACAATAATTGTCCCGTTTAGTTTTTAAAAGGCTATCCCCTTTACCAACAATGGTATTGGGGATTAAACAGGTCGATTGCAGACCCAACCAAAAAGATTCTCGAAATAACAAAACTGTACACAGTCCAATGGTGCACGTCTGAGTTGATGGGGTGTGCCAGTGTAGTGCAGGTGCTGTGACAGGGTGTGATGGGGTGGCAGTGTAGTGCAGGTGCTGTGACAGGTTTGTGATGAGGTGGCAGTGTAGTGCAGTGCTGTGACAGGTTTGTGATGAGGTGGCAGTGTAGTGCAGGTGCTGTGACAGGTTTGTGATGGGGTGGCAGTGTAGTGCAGGTGCTGTGACAGGTTTGTGATGGGGTGGCAGTGTAGTGCAGGTGCTGTGACAGGTTTGTGATGAGGTGGCAATGTAGTGCAGTGCTGTGACAGGTTTGTGATGAGGTGGCAGTGTAGTGCAGGTGCTGTGGCAGGTTTATGATGAGGTGGCAGTGTAGTGCAGGTGCTGTGACAGGGTGTGATGAGGTGGCAGTGTAGTGCAGGTGCTGTGACAGGTTTGTGATGAGGTGGCAGTGTAGTGCAGGTGCTGTGACAGGTTTGTGATGAGGTGCAGTGCAGATGCTCTGGGTGATTCTGCTGGCTCTGTGGCTTCAGCTCCCATTCAGTACTCACCTCCACAACAAAACAACGCTCCGGTGTCTTCCTGATCAGAGTAGGGGCTGTACTCCTGTAGCTGCGTCCCTCTCGTACTGCTAAACTCTTCCCTGTGATCAGTACGGCGCCTCGCTTGATCTAATCACTGTGTGCCCCACAGCTGATCACAACAGAACTGTTCACCAAGATGGCCAACTTCCGGTTCCGTCCTACCATCGAGTCAGCCCATCCCTGTGATGGCGTTCCACCTACCTTACTTAGCGCCCTCCCAGGTCGGGAGGTAGATTTACAGTTCAGAGTTATTCTCTCCCGTTCACACTCACACTTACATTTTTGCATACATCTGGAGGACCATTTATCCAGTCGTCATGAAGCTTGCCATTAACATTTATTAAGTTATTGAGAATATTTGTAGTTACTCATATATTCGCTGTTTTTGACAAGCTAAAACACAGCCTGATCAAAATGTAACAAGGCTGTAAACATCTATAACTAACATTGTCTTGTTGAACTTAGCAAATTAGAAACACCCTACTGTAGATCCATATTTAGAAATTGTGCCAGTAAGGAGTGAACCATAATCAAATTTAAACATTACTGTATTTTTTAAATATTCTATATGAAAGATAAATCTATGATTGAATAAATGCATAAAAAAATAAGCATGAGTTATATTTGAAAGTTGATCGATGTGTTTTCCAAGAACACATTCTCTTTTGCTGTTTACCTGATTACACAATGTTTCAGTAATGAAACCAAGTCAGCTCAAAACAAGCACTATAAAAGCTTAGTGATTTATTACTGTATTGTATGTGCTGCTCAAACAAAGATGCATAACAATTATGTTTATTAGGCTGTGAAACTTGCCGGGAAATTCATTATTTATTCCCACTGTGAATATGCTGGAGTCACTTGTGCACACAAGTGTATACGTTTACTAGGCCTACTCTCATAAAGCACCCTGCAGAACTGGGTGTAACAGATTCTGGTGTTTTTTTCTCCCAAAATGATTACCAGCAATTAAGCCTATTACCTTAAATCTGTCATCTCCCTACATAGACTGTACATTTAAGTTTGGTTTGTTTCCATATGGGTTGATGTTGCAAATGGTTGTTTTATGTAATGGGGCAAGTTCATGTAAATCCACATCCTTCACAGAAATTATATATTTGGGCAGGTTTGAGTGTAGACGTCATGGACACTTTATAAAAAGTAGGTTAAGGTTGGACTATTTCTTTATGTTTGAGGAAACTAGAACAAAACAAACAGTTCTACTCCATTTCCTTGGATACCGATTTATTAAAATATGTTTTTAAACTCCCTGCATACCAAACCAGGACTGTGCTTCTGCCTGAGGTACAGATTCACATCCTGGCTGTGCGGAGTCCCTGCTCTTCGCTGGGGATTCCGAGGGGTTAGGGAGACAAAAACTGGACTTGAAAAAGAAGCCCAAAATAAGCCCAATCACCACTGTGCGTCATTTCCGGTCACATGAACATTTAATTGTCTATATCACATTACTCAACTTGTCTATGGCTTTAAAAAAAATTACTGGGCTCTGTGTGGAGTGCAGGATTGGCCCTGTAGCCTGGAGATCTCAGGTTCGAACCCTGGCTATGTCACTTGCCGACCATGACTGGCTACATGCTAGTCTGCCTGGAAAATGTAGAATTGCTTAATATTGTGTATCAACGACACAAGATAATGATACAATGTACATAGTGCAATTGGCAGTTTTATATAATAATTTAAAATATTATATATAGTTCTGTATTCTGTTACCTTTCACTTGAGACACTGGGTTATGCGGGTCTACAGTACCTTGCACTGAGCATGAAGTGCTTCATGTGACTCGGCATCGGCGGGTGAACCTTACTGAACAAAATGCTTCAAAAGGCTTCACTTCTCATTTCAATAATTTTCAGACTTCAGAGAATAATGGAGCTGTCTTTGTTTAAAATGTGCTGTATAAACATAGGACGAGCAAGTGTAAAAGTTAGTCTTATACGTCATAATATTAAGTTAGTCCACCTGAACAGGATCCTCTCAAGTCCAATTCATCTCAGTCGATCCACCTGTGGTGATTATCGTCTGGTACGCTGCAATTGGGATTAACAAGTGGACTAACTTTAGTCCAAGCAAGTGGACTAAACCTGCTAACCCTCTAGTTAGATGCATCAAGTGGACTAATGTTGGTACACTGCAATCGACCCCGTGTCTTGCTTTTGTATACAAGAATGATATTTAATTGAACAGACTTTTGCAGCCAAAATATAGTAAAAAGTGGCAAGGTAAAATTGTAAGCGACTCTGTGGAAATAGAAGCCCAATTCTGCGGTTTTAAAGTGGAACTGGCAACCCTGCTTGCCATGTTTATTACAGACAGCACTGGCATATCCAACTCTATACAATTTTGACCAGTGATGGTTAAACAAATGTGACACATATCTAATTATTTCATTTTTTGGCCCGTTCCATCCCCTGTCCGTTTTTTCAGGGAGAACAAAAGATACAGTGTTAAAAATACATATCTGAAAGGACTGTGTTTTAAAATAAGTAGGCTTCCATTTAGAGTTACTGTAGTTGGATTTGTTGATACAGTACTATATTTTCAACAGAAGGGAAATATTTTAATTCAGAACGATATGATTCTGAAAATGTCACTTGCCAAAAGAGACGACTGTGGACACGTGGACTGTAATACAGTGCATACTTTTAAATCCAGTACATATTGTAGCAGTATGTATAATTCCCCATTAATGACCCAACAGCAAAATTAAAACAAAATGTTACCCATGCACAGAACAGCGTAAAACGTAAAAGGCAGTGCAATTTAGTAAACGATTAAATAACAACACCAGTTTCCAGAATTAAAACAGTATCCAAAGTCAGTATTCAAATATAACGTTCCTAATGTCACACGTCACCTGCAAATGAAAATACACAAAAGCAACTATTTTAAAACATGCATCACAGTATCTAAAACTGTTTAACGATATCTAAAACTGTTTAACAATTAACCTTACATTACTGTAGCTTGTCTCGTTCGCTTTGTTTTTGCCGCATTTTTGCCATGTGAAATTGCAGGAAGCGCTGTGTAACTGCACAATAAAGATAAACTAATTTGGCATGCGAGAAAAAAAAAAAAACAACAAAAAAAAAAAAAAAAAACGCCGGCTGTAACACTGAAGAGATGGGCTTTGTATCAGAAAAATCTATAACTATACCAGCAAAAACTTCTTCCGAAACGACTTGTTTGATGAATTTAACGCGACAGATTATCAAAGCGTTGATCAAATTCAGCAATAATAGCAAGTGCCTGTGTGAATATTTGAGCTTTATTTTTCCTTTCTGAACGAATTGTGCTTATGTTGATTAGATGTCAGTAGCTCAAAGAAGTTGAATTTATTTGAGTATTGTTTCGTGAGAATTGACATGACACAGAAAATGTAACTGAAACACAAAGCAAATAATCACACTGCAAAGTAAAACACAAAACAGACAGAGGGGTGCAGCCTTCTGAAAGGATAAGATAGCATCCTCAAAGAGACGTTTCTTTTTAAATGCGCTGTGTTTTTGTTAGAATTGACGTCATTGTCACACGGGAAAGAAGCAAAGGCTGATCTAAAGCATTCAGTTTCTCTTCTTTGCTAAAAGCATCAACAGCACACAGTCTCAGCGAAGCACTGTCTCTGAAAATCTCATAATTATTGTGAGAGTAGAGAATAATGCATGTGGTAGTGTGTGATATGAGAATTTAATGCACACCCGAAGGGTGGGACGTTGCACAAACCTCGAGGGCGAAGCCCATGCAGTATTTTGTATAATCTCTGGGGAGCAATTTTTTTTTCCTGCCAGAGTTCTAAAGTGCTGTGTGGCTTGTTGTGGGCTGGGCTTACTCTGCGTAGTTTATGTCATTGAGTTATTAGACAGATAGTGAACTGCATAAAGCATTGTATTTAAAATAGTAACAACTTTGATAACTTGAACAAAATGTAGCTGACTTTTGTTTTCTTCTGTGCTGAGTGCCAGTTCTGCCAGGTCAGGTTTCCGTGGCAACTTTTTTGTTTTGTTTTTTTTCTTGGCAGAAAAAATGATTACGGATTGCGTTAAAGTCACGCTTTAACATTTTTTTATTTTTCATTTTTGTGTTCACTAGTTTGTTCCGAGGGTGTTGTGTTTTCTACAATTTCTGTTTACCTTTTTGTGAGAAGTCGCATACCTTCAGTCAGAATCGATGTTTTTTTTTTTTTATTAATTACACACAAGAGAATTGTGGAGACACGTTGCTTGTTTTAGGCAGCGCTCTGTTGTTGTTCATGAACCCGGGTTTCCAGTATCACACTGCCCTGTAACATTGGAAATATCAACTGGATGAGCCCATTGAAAAAAGTGCTCATCATATCCCATACAGCCCACCCAGGAAGGTCTCATTGCACTTAGAAAATGACAACTGTTACAAAAAAAAAAAAGACAAAAACACGTGTTGTGGTTTAAATTAGGTGGCTCAGGGATATCTGTGTTGGTGAAAAGGCACTTATGCTGTTAGTTTTTATTTCCTAGTCATCTATTGAAAGTTAATGTACCCCCTTGCCAAAGGTACTACTAGCCAATGTGAGGCCAGGAAATAAGAGGCCCATTTTCTAATATATAATGTATCATTCTGTTAAGGAGCAGAAGCATATACAATGATGGCTATTGGTTCTTAATGTTTCATTTGTTTGTTCTTGTATAAAGTTGAGTTTGCTGCATTAACCACGTTGTATGTGTAGTCCTAATGTTTCCAAGATTCAGATTTGAGCCGCAAAGCTCATGGGCTGGTATCTCATAGTGGGTAGAGAGATGAAATATTGCTTTAATTGGTTTCTCATGAGCCCCATAAACTGTGGCCACATGACGTGGAATGATCGCCCTTTCACCTCTGGAGGTCTTGGTTAGAACTCTCTAACTTTTTTTTTAGCCACACTGGAAAAACTTAAGCCACACCATATAATGTTAAAGAAAAACATAAAACTGCTTTTTTTTAACATTCTTTAAAAATGATCTACATGCCACACTGGCTGATGAAAACTTTTGAATGTTGTGAAGAATGTTGCCATTGCAGGAGACAAAGGGCCCTGTGTTACGTTTGCACATGCAGAAAATGTAATATAAGGTTATGGGACCTCTGTGTTGGTGGAATATTGGCACAAGTAGAAGTTTACACCCTATAGGTGTCTATTTAACCCATACACAGACGCTTGTAGTCCTAAAACTAAAATAGCTTTATTGTTAATATACAGTTTAAAAGTTCAAGCAGTATTTTTCACTACAACCTTTAGTATTGTAGCAGGGCAGAAGAGTCCTGTGAATAAATCTGCAAAAACAAAAAAAAAAAGGTATTATTTTGGTGGTTTGTTTAAAAATGTATGGTTTTGAAAATCAATGTGTTATTGTAGGTTTATTTTTTTAAAAAAAAGGGTTGCTGGTGAATGTTTTGCTATGATTTGTTGTATTATGATTTAAAAAGATGTGATTTAAATGTATAGGTTTGTGTTATTTAAAACAAGTGATTTTGTTTGTTATTGTTTGGCAGCGTGGTTGGCATTAAAGCCCCATCCCACTAAACTCGTGAAGAATGTGACCATCTCCGGCTTGATTCATTTATTACTAAATTGGAGATGGTCACATGCATAAAAACCTGTAGTTTTGGCTGAACAGGGAGGGTGTTCAGGAACAAGGAACTGGAGCGAGTGAGCGTGACTAGGAGAAATACAAAAAAGAGAAAGTAAACAATTGCTATGCGTGCTGGAAGCACCAGTCCGATTCCTGTTTGGTGGAGGTATTATTTGTTTGTGTTTCAAGACTGTTTTGTTTAAACCTTTTATTTTGTTCTATGAGCTGTGTTTTTGTCAATCCTTTTTTGTTTGTGAATTAAATAAAAACACCCACCGGCACATCAACTCACAGGACCTGTCTCTGTCAGCTTCCTGGCCTGGGGACGTCACCTCCAAGCTATCATGCCACGAGTGCATTGTGGCTTTCATTGAAAAGGGAGAAAAGGTTGATAAAGAGAGTATGGCAGAGGTACAACAGGTAGCCAATGGTGATGTCACACTTTTGAATTGACTTTGCAGCTGAGGCGAATGCCATGAGGTGCCTCTGGTACAATTTTTTTTAAAAACAGATGACATCAACCATACAGATACTTAGAATAAAGCATGATAAAACTCAATATAGTCTGCTTATGTAATGAGTCTATATACAGCTATGGCAAAAAGTTTAGCATTACCACAGAATTATAGGATTGAGACATAATATCATAAGGTTACAGAAATGGGAATTACAGGGCTAAAACATTATGAATGAAAAGTGTATAAAACTACAGTATTACCAAAGACATGGAGGAAGCAAACCTCTTTGATTGGTTTACCTTGTGGAAATGAGAAAATGACTTGAGAAGATTGGAAATACTAACATTGCCACGTTTACAGAGAAGCGACGCTACACCCTACTAGTCCCAAAATGTTGAGTCACAAGGTCTGTTTGCCAGATGTTAAATTAGCCAAGACACTACGTCAAGAGTGAAGAACATGGTTGGATCTGTGGTCTCGCTTCATACTGCTTGTCTCCAGTGGTACCTACTAGCACACAGACAGACTCTTTTCCAAAATAGATGCAGTAAAAACAGCACAGCTATTACAGTAAATATTGTGAAAGACAAGGCTGCTTTGTATACAGTATAATAAGTATATGTTTTTGAAAACTAGAAATTAGATATGCTTAGTTATGCTTTAGGCTTTTCTTGTTCCACTTGTTTCCTACCAACCACACGGAGTGAGGGACTTGGGCAACAGCTTGTAGTTGCTATGATGAGAGCCTCAGGTCTGGGTAGACAGTTGCTCAACAAATCTTTGATTTTAAAAGTTTAAGGAGGTGCAGAAAAAACATCTAGCTGCAGCGTAAATGTGTGGCTACAGCTTTAAAAAATATACATAATAAGAGCCTATTGTGTGCATTATGTGCAAGCATCCATACCCTCTCTGATTGGTGATGTGCCTACTTATTATAATCTTGTATCATATAATAAGCTGCTGGCTGTCCACCTCTCTTTACCACGTTTTTACTTATATCTAGAGAACAACGTAGCCTGTTGTGATAACACTTGATGAAAACATTTTTTAAGAATACCGGAATATATGATGGATATCTACGTTCAAATTATAGCAGCTCGCGAGTGGGGGGAGTTTATATGACACAATAAAGTTCAAGAAGCACCTTCCAGTATTGGTTTTAGGGCCTCATAAAAGCAAAGTTGTTTTAGGGTAAAGATTGTTTTCTGTGTAGACACTAGTATGGTAATTAGTTAACTGTTATTGGGTAAGTCTGGGATGTTAGTGGTATGTAACAGGCGATTTGTTAATGAATGCTTGTTTTATTGCCTGTATAAAAATAAAACTGCTTTAGGAAGGTCCAATGTGTGAGTCTCAGTGCCATTGAAGAGTTATCCAGGCTTCTACTTTTTGGAGTAAAACTACTCTGTTAAAACAATTGAATAAAAACTTTGTTGAACTTATTCAAGATGTTTTAAACCCCTGTGACGGGTTGCCTGCCCCTTTATTAATGTATACATTATTTTGTTGTTATTGTTAGGATTTATTTTTGTTTATATATTGTTTATATCTCTCTAATGTATTCATTTTTATTATTATTATTTTGCTGTTGTTTGTTTTCGATTGGCAGGGAGGGGGTTAAATTCCTCCCTGCTAGAAGTACATGTGAGAATGTGGCTGGAGCCTTACTTTGGTAATTGTTAACTATTGATTACTTGGGCTCAGCCACATACTATAAAAGCCTGGAGAAATCCTTTGTCTGGGTGGAGAGCTGGAGAGTACAGCAGACTGTTTGGAGAAGAAAAGACAAATTAATGGTACGGGTGTGTTTTTGAAAGGTACTTGTTTGGTTTATTGTAGTTTTGTTTATTTTAGCCTTGTGACCTTTCATTGTGTTTGGAAAGTTGGTTTATTATTTTGCTTAATAAATCTAAGAGCAGAGCAGCACAGTTGTGCCCCGCACTGCTTGTGCTGATGAGTACTTCTTCCAGGTCTGACGTCACCCTCATGAGCCACCCTGTCACAACCCCCTACACAATGAATATAAGTCGTGGTTATCTTTTTCATCATGTTCGTTCTAATTGTGTATTTTCAGCAGGGGGTTGTATGGCATTACAATGCTTTTTTTTTTTTTTTTTTGAAGGGTTACAGACTCTGGCACTGGGGTGGTGACAGCATGTGCAGTGATACTTTCCATTGTAGCTCTGCAAGGACAATCCAATCCTGAGCCTTGTCCTGCCCTTAGAAAAGTTTACTGCCATATTTTTGTATGGCATTTTTGCAGTTTCTCCATACTTTTCTTATGGTTATACTATGCATTTACTAGATCCACACACTGAACATTATTAAATGTGGCAACAAAAAGAATTTCCTAAATTGCCAAGTTTATACAAAAATATGGTTTATACAGAGGTGTTTTTGTATAAAACAGATCATAAACTTATCAATTTAGCCAATTATTTTAGTTGCCAGTATTCTGATCTAGTACATGTCCACGGTTCATGAACTATTGGCTGCTCCACCTGTTGGATGCTAATGTCTAAGGCACAGTAAATTGCTACTTGAGAGTCTATACTATGCATTTGCCATAGTTTGCCCTGGTTTACCATGTTTATTAATATTCATTACCATACCTTGGCATTCTTTACAATGCCTCCCTATGCTTTATTGCACGTTGTTATGCTTTTACTAAGGTAGCCCTTTAATATAGACGAACACCCCAGGCTGTAGTTTACTGGCTCACCTTTATATAGCCTGTATTTTTACAAATAGACAAATGCCTGTTTTTTCTCATAATATCTTCCTCCCACTGAATACAAATACAGTAATCCGTCGCGTACCCACCTGTCACATTTCTGCCTAACCGTTTATCCACCATGATCAAGCTGTTCAGCAGCGTCATTGAACAGAGAAGATTAGTTCAGAGATTGTAGATCCTACCAAAGTTTTGTACACTGTGTTGTATGTGCTCTGTGTGCTGCTGTTGCTGGTAATGTCACATGAGCAGTGTTGATAGTAAATAAATCCTGTTCACCTGCAGGGCGTATGAACTTCAACCTCTGTCTCTATCTCCTGCCTGTCACTCAAAAGCTGAATCTCAAAAAGATAATTGTGTGACTATAGTTATTGTTACAGCTGTGTATAAAGGGATTTAAAACAGAACTCATTTATCCAGCTTTTTTACATGTCCGCCCTTTCTCTGGTCCCACCAGTGGGGTACACGACGCACTACTCTACTATTTTGTCATGTCAGCAAGTGTTTTGTTTCTTCAATTTTATGCTCTCTAAAGTTTCTTTGAATTCTTCTCTTATTGGTATAAACCTCAGTGTTTCAGAGTTCCTGTTATTCCTTGGTTGAATATCCATGTCTTTATTTGAAGTGTATTTTTTTTAGTACTGTGCTTCTAAAGCGACCGAAAAAAAAAAAAAAAATAATTACGGCATGTTTATAAAAACGTAGATAGAAAAACATTATTAGATAGGAAGGCATATTATTGCACCAGTATGAAGTGCACAATACAAGGATATATTTCTTGCAATAAAGTGTTAGGTTACCATGGCAACAGAATAATACACAGTTTTATTCTCTGTTTTTTGCAATTGCTGTACACTCAGCAGCCCCTCAGCATTCCAGTAGTCATGATGTATAGTCATTTATTTTTGTTGCTATCGTATAAAGAGTTTACAATGGAGAGGCTGAATGTGTTTTTTTTTATATTTTTTTTTTATTTCTGCCACATCATAATCTCCTGAAACACCCTCATCCTGTAGAAATCTTCTCTGTCGCACACTGCACAAGGGAATGTGAGGACTGTGAATGGTACCCAGTAAGTTTAGCTTAGTTTCTTTTTAATGACAATCTCCTTCTGTGTTTGTAAATGAATGGACTTAGAAACTAAGTAAATTAGGAGGAGTAAATGTTTGTGTTTTTTCCCCTTTCCCTGCTTGTGGCATACATGTTAATGAAAGGCTGAGCACTTTCCCATAATTAGCCCTACAGCTGTTTATTTTTGAATCCTGTCGCTGTGCTTTAATGTGTGAAACCAGTGTTGCAGGCTGACTTTTACAAATTTTGGGCAGAGCTTTTTAAAACATTTTCTTTATTTATTTTTAGATGAAGACAATTTAGTTTTGGTATGGGGAATGTTCCAGCGATATTTAAAAAAGAAATTAGTTCTGTAGCTGATAATCATAATGGATTAGAAATGTTTTCACCACACCCAATCCTGGCTTAAAGTACAAAGTGTGTCATTTTTCGGTAGGGACAGTTTGTGGTACAGTACATTGCTATATGTAGAACCATAAGCTTGTGGGCAAAATAATAATAATAATAATCTTTATTTTTAATATAGCACCTTTCACAATAAAAATTCACATGAATAAAACATTGACAAATATGAATAAAAGAATTCAAGAAAAGCAATAAAAACAAAAGAAACACATAGAGCAGTAAAACAAGGCAGAGAGTAAAAGGAACATCATTTTGACAAAGTGTGTTTTTAATCTTCTTTTAAAAGCAGTGGCAGGTGGTGCTTCCCTTACAGAGATAGGAAGATCATTTTTGGGGCGTTATAACTGAATGCTCTACAACTTGTGGGTTTTTTTGGTAAATTGTGTGACAGTAAGCAACCTGGCATTCTGTGATTTGAGTGGGCGTCAAGGAATATATATGGTATTAAAAGATAATTTAAATATAATGGTGCAATGGCATTTTAATGCCTTAAGTTAAAAGCAACACATTAAAATATATCCTGAATCGGCCCGGAAGCAGAGATGCTAGCATGGGACTAATGTGATCTGGTCTCTTAGTCCCGGTTAGAATTCTAGCTGCAGCATTTTGTAAAGTTGCAGTCGAGATATAACATGGCTATGAGTACCAGAGAATAGGGCATTACAATAATCAATTCTAGACGATACAAAAAGCATGCATCAGTCTCTCAGTATCTGAACTGTAAAGAATACTTCTCAATTTGGCGATATTTCATAGATAATAAAAAATACATTTTAGTAATATTCATGTGTGTCTCAAACTAAAGATTTGGGTCGAAGATCACACCCAAATTTCTCATTTCATCAGCAAATTCATAAGAGACGCCAACAAGGAATAAATCAGACTTATTCTGTTGTCTGAGGATAACAGCACATCATTAACCAGTCTAATAAGAACAGAAGGTGTGCCCGTGTCCGAGGATAACAGCACGTCATTAACCAATCTAATAAGAACAGAAGGTGTGCCCGTGTCTGAGGATAACAGCACATCATTAACCAGTCTAATAAGAACAGAAGGTGTGCCCGTGTCTGAGGATAACAGCACATCATTAACCAATCTAATAAGAACAGAAGGTGTGCCTGTGTCTGAGGATAACAGCACATCATTAACCAGTCTAATAAGAACAGAAGGTGTGCCTGTGTCTGAGGATAACAGCACATCATTAACCAGTCTAAGTGCTGCCTCTGTGCTATAAGGCCAAAACAGACTGAAATTTCTCATATGTTATGAGCTGCAAGAAATTTGTACAGCTTACTCGGCAACTGCTCTTTCTAAAACTTTAGACATAAATGGAAGAGTTATACCTGATAAAAGGGAGCTAGTAACAATATTTAATGCTGTGGGATTTATTTTGGCGAATACTTCTATAAAACTATTAACCAGATCCATGTGACTAATCAAAGAAAAATGCTCAAATGTGGGTTGCTGTGGTGAAAGTAGCATAGCTTTACACATCTAAATTTGATATGCGCTGACTATCTAATTCCTAATGTCAGTAACTTTTTTGTTAATGTGATTCATTAAGTCATTACAAATTACCAATGCTTGGACAGACTCTGGAGGAGGATTAGTTAACTTAGCTATAGATGGAAATAGAAATGTAGGATTATTCTTATTTGTTTCAATGAGATTTGAGTAATAAGCTGATCTTGCAGCCCTATATTTCAAAATATTCGATTCCGAGATGAAGTCACTTATTAAGATAGATTTATTACCCCGAGATCATATATTTATCAAAGCTAAACGAATAGTTGTTGATACAGTGCTACTTAAATTGTCAGAGTGACACTGTCTTTATTTTCATTAAATTATTAGAATATGAGCCTCTGGAAGCAGCTGGAATAGACAGCGAGGGACAGACACTAGAACAATTCAATTGTGGGGTTCGATCACATGGCTCAAATTTGTGAAAAACTTCTCTTGATAACACTATGTAACACAATTTTTGTTCCTGAGTAGTAAGTGTTATTTCCTAATTGCTTATGCCTCAAAAGTATAGAAAATGGCTATTATTCCCCACAAACTTTGCTTTTGTGACCAGGACAGTGATATTTTGAAATTGACCTATTTCCATTGAGAAAACAGTCTTTTCGTTCACATAAAGTCAGAAAAAAACAACATATGAATCCAAATTAACATGTATTTATACTAAAGTAATACAAAAATGGCTACAAAAGATTTATAAGTGAGTAGTTTTTCGGGATTTACGATTATACTGTAAATCACTTTCACGAATCAGCCCCCAAATGTAGTCTCCCATCATATTCTCGTTATACTGTTCTTGGTAGCGGCGTTCAAAGTCCAGTATATCCTGGTGGAAGCGCTCACCTTGCTTCTCCGAATACGCTCCCATGTTCTCCTTGAATTTATCAAGATGAGCATCAAGGATGTGGACTTTGAGGGACATCCTACAGCCCATTGTGCCGTAGTTCTTCACCAGTCTCAACCAGCTCCACATAGTTTTTGGCCTTGTGATTACCCAGGAAGCCCCGAACCACTGCGACAAAGCTGTTCCAAGCCGCTTTCTCCTTACTAATGAGCTTCTTGGGGAATTCATTGCACTCCAGGATCTTCTTTATCTGTGGTCCGACGAAGACACCGGCTTTGACCTTTGCCTCAGACAGCTTAGGGAAGAAGTCTTGAAGGTACTTGAAGGCTGCCGACTCCTTATCTAGAGCTCTGACAAATTGTTTCATAAGGCCCAATTTGATGTGCAGTGGTGGCATCAGCACCTTCCGGGGGTCCACCAGTGGCTCCCACTTGACGTTGTTCCTCCCCACAGAGAACTCGGTCCGCTGTGGCCAGTCCCGCCTGTGGTAGTGCGCCTTGGTGTCCCTGCTGTCCCAAAGGCAAAGATAGCAGGGAAACTTGGTAAAACCGCCTTGGAGACCCATCAGGAATGCCACCATTTTGAAGTCTCCTATGACCTCCCAGCCGTACTCATCATACTTCAAGGCGTCCAGCAAGGTCTTGATGCTGTTGTAATCCTCTTTGAGGTGCACCGAGTGAGCCAGGGGAAGAGATGGGTACTTGTTACCATTATGGAGCAGCACGGCTTTGAGGCTCCTGGATGAGCTGTCAATGAAGAGGCGCCACTCATTCTGGTTACAGGCGATTCCGATTGCCTCGAACAGACTGGTCACATTGTGGCAGAAGCAGAGCCCATCTTGACGGGTGAAGAAGCTGGGAAAAGGTTGGTGATACTTCCTCTGATCTGCGACTTGCACACTTTCATCCAACAAGTTCCACTGCTTGAGCCTAGACGTCAAAAGCTCGGCACTGGACTTGGTGAGACCAAGATCTCTAATCAAGTCGTTGAGGTCTTTTTGGTTGGGGTAGTATGGGTTTCTCTCCTCAGCTCCACCTCTGAAATTGTCATCTGGATCTACAACGTCTTCCTCGCTCTCTGACTTGCTGCTCTCTTCTAAAGACGGCTGCTCTCTCTCCAGAGGAGTGGGTACGGGGAGCTCATGGCAGTGTGGCACCGGGGCGATGGATGAAGGAAGGTCCGGATACGTGATAGCAGGTGCATTCTTGCCAGTCCGACGTTTGGAAGGGTCCACCATGCAGAAGTAGCAGTTGCTTGAGTGGTCAGTGGGTTCCCGCCAAATTCTTGGGATAGCGAACTTCATGGCTCTCTTTTCCCCTCTGTACCATCCTACAAAAATACATTTATTTCACCCATGACTAATGTGTAAGAGATTCTCGCAACATTTTTCATATATGATATATTTTTTCAATAACATTGAAAATTGTAAAACATTTTAAAATGAAAAACTTTTACAATTTAAAAATTTTAACAAATTTTATAACATAAAATTTCGAGCAACAATTGTCCATCTTACCTTCCAGAGTGTCTTTTGCATTGCTCGCAGGTGAAATGAGGTGCCCAGGGTTTGTCTTGATCCCCGACAGGCATGCCGAAATATGCCTTGTAGGCCTCACACATCTTAGCAGATGCTTCCACGGAGTACTTTTTCGCTCTTGTCTTGATAAATTGGCCGCAGACATAGCAAAATGCGTCTGCCGGATGCTTGCAGCCTCTTGGTGCCATCTCAGAAAAATGCAGATATGTATCCACTTAGGCAGCTGGAACTAAACTGAACTGGTGGGCTTAAGGCCCCTGTATTTATACTACTATTTATATTACTGGAAAGTTCTAGGAAGTTCTAGAAGTTACTCCAAGTTTACTCAGCACTGAATCTATCTGGAATGTTCTGGAAAATAGGTACATTTCAAAATATCACTGTCCTGGTCACAAAAGCAAAGTTTGTGGGGAATAATAGCCATTTTCTATACTTTTGAGGCATAAGCAATTAGGAAATAACACTTACTACCCAGGAACCCCAAAAAAAAAAAAATTGTTACACAGTGCAATACAGGCAGTCCTCGCACTTACGACACAATTGGTTCCTGGAAGTCGCGTTGTAGCTTGAAGCGTCTTAAATTGAAGCACATCTTCCCATAGGAACAATGTTATAAATTGGGGTTACATTCCTGACTCTTCAGCCAGATAACACAGTTTTACAAAAATGTCCCATTATATTGTACTCATGCAAATATGTATTTAACACTTTACACACAGTACAGACTCTGTGCTTTTCAGTGACGTTTCAGTGTGTGTATGTGGTACTCCTAGCAGGAAATATGATCGCCTGCAGTTAAGCCTCTCATCATGTGACAGAGTTCACAGCTTAGGTTTTGTTTTGAGTCAATTGTTCTTATCAGACACTGTTAGCGGTAAATAAAAAACAAAAAGCATGACAGGTACTGCAGTTCGGACACCGAGCTGTGCACATAACGCTTGGCTCAGGTCTTGACGTGTCATAAATGCTGTGTCGATGTCATAAAGTAGAAGCAGGGTATAATAATGCAAAACAGTCGTAAGGGCTGGGCGCCCTAACTCTAGGATCACCTGTAATAGCAAGCAAACGAAAACATGTACAGGAAAGACTGCAGTCAGAGAGAAATTGACCTATATCAGGGTTTAGAAGTTTTATGGCATAACTTACAAGAGGACCTCAAAGTGTTTTACACAGATGCGATTGGAGTGTGACCTGTTTGCAATAATAAAGTAGGCTATGTTGAGCGATTTCTGTCCAAAGAGGACACACTTCATTCAAAGGGGAAAGCAGTTTTCCATGACACACTTTTCCCAGTCAGTCAGATTGGACAGTACAAACCACCAAACCCAATCTGCAGAATAGACATACACATGGAACAACCATCAGCTGTGAAAAGCAAATTCAAAACCATGGGAAACAAATTCTGAAAGAGGATGACCATATTCAAAGGAATTTATTGGATGTCGAGTACCAGAAAGAGTACACCTTTCCTCAGTTTCATAGCAGGAAAAAAAAATCCTCAGAAAAGTTGAATAAAGCAAGAACGCTGCTTAAGAAGGAACACGTTAATAGGGCTGTTTTCAAAAGCTTTGGCTTCAGAGCTTTTCAGTGCTTGTTGTCCCTTGGCAGTCCCTCAGAATGGTCTGGGGCATCAGACAGTTGTTAGGGGAGGCTGTTGGATGGAATGCCAGCAGGAAAGAGCTTAAAAGAGGTTACAAAAACAATTAGTTTAGCATCTAGATTAGATTCTTCTCTGTAAGCAATCCAGGAGTCTTGAGAAGACCGCCAAACATGAGACATCTACAAAGTAAAGTTACAGACACCAAACAAGTCATATTCAACAGGAAAAAAGAGACTAAGAACCAGAAAGGGGCCAGGTGGGACTCTACTGCAGTATGCCAATGAAAGATAATATAATGTTGATGTTTAAGAATTGGTTGTTACCCCTTATGGTGAAAACAAAAGTAAACCTTGTTCTATTGAAATGAATGGGTAGGTAATGTGGCAAAGTGCCAGCCCCTGTGTGTATTTTGTGTTATGTGTTGTGTTTTAATGTTGGTGTATAGTCATTGGTACATGGGATATAAACAGGTCTGTGTAACACGAGTGTTTAAAATGTATATTTGTATTTAGGCACGAGGATTCCACAGCACTTCACGTGCAAGTAAAAAGTAACAATATGTGAGCACGGGAAATTGCACTTTATTAATTCACATGCAGTTGTACCGAGACTCCAATTGAATGATTGATTAGCAATCAAGTCTTGGTACAGCTGCATAAAAGCTGCATGTTTTCACTCACTCGGGGTTGTGTGTTCAGTGAGTGGAGAACGGGATTGGAGATGGAGGTAATAACAAAAATAAGAATAATAATAATCGTTAAATCAGCTCACCATGTTTATCTATATAGTCCATTTTGTTTGTCTCTTTTGTTTTGGCGAATGTGCCGTGTCCTTTGTTTTTTGTATGTTACAACCTTTTTATTTGCTGTTCTGTTTATTTATTAAATGCTGAGCGAGACCATTCACTCAGCTCCACCAAACTCAACCTCTCTCTGTTTATTTCCTGTTTCTGGTTTGACATCACCCACCCCGGCCGTCTTTGTGACAGTAACCCATTCCATACCCTCACCACTCTCTTTGTGAAGAAGAGTCTCCTTCAGCAACATGACTAGGTAACCCATTCCATCCCCTCACCACTCTTTGTATGAAAGTGTATCCTTCCCTCTGTCCTAAGTCTATCTGCACTGAGTTTCCAACTGTGTCCTCTGGTCCTAGTTTCTGTACTGTGCCTAAATTATTGGTTGGGGTTAACCATGTCAACTTTTAAGATTTTAAAGACTTTGAAGTGACTTCTTCAAAGACGTTTCAAGTGGTTTGCCAGGCAGGAGCACTCTTTTCTGAATCTCTGTTGGGTGTCTGCTATGATGCAGTTGCTATATAGTTACTCCTCTAATTTCCCTCTTATGATTGATTCCATGATTGCTAGTGGCTTGGTGATGTTCTCTTTTGTTTCTTTAAGCACTCTTGGGTGTGTGCCGTCTTGTGGTGTGTTAGTCTTAGAGCCCCAGTCATCTTAATACTTCAGCTTGATTTAAATGCAATGCTTCTAGGACTATTTGTGGACTGTCTGTCAGGGGGTATGTTTTTGACATCCTCGCTGTTGAAAACGTATACGAATGGATGGATTATGAGTGTGCTGTCTTATTCATAGTAAATAATTTACGTGTAGCATTCTTAACAATGCTTTTATTACAGTTATTTTCATATACACCAGTCACCTAAAATTGTAGCTGGTAACTTTGCAGTAAGCATCGCTCTTCATTGGTATTTTTTTTTATATATAATGTTTCTTTGCTCAGATAACACCGTGTAACATTTTTTTTTTTTTTTTTGGTTCCTGGGTAGTAAGTGTTATTTCCTAATTGCTTAGTAAATGCTCCTAAATGCCTCAAAACTATAGGAAATGGCTATTATTCCCCACAAACTTTGCTTTTGTGACCAGGACAGTGATATTTTGAAATGTACCTATTTTCCAGAACATTCCAGATAGATTCAGTGCCTAGTAGACCTGAAGAAACATCTAGAACTTTCTAGTAATATAAATAGTAGTATAAACACAGGGGCCTTAAGCCCACCAGTTCAGTTTAGTTCCAGCTGCCTAAGTGGATACATATCTGCATTTTTCTGAGATGGCATCAAGAGGCTGCAATGGTGGCATTCCTGATGGGTCTCCAAGGCGGTTTTACCAAGTTTCCCTGCTATCTTAGCCTTTGGCACAGCAGGAACACCAAGGCGCACTACCACAGGCGGGACTGGCCACAGAGGACCGAGTTCTCTGTGGGGAGGAACAACGTCAAATGGGAGCCACTGGTGGACCCCCTGAAGGTGCCAAGGCCACCACTGCACATCAAATTGGGCCTTATGAAACAATTTGTCAGAGCTCTAGATAAGGAGTCAGCAGCCTTCAAGTACCTTCAAGACTTCTTCCCTAAGCTGTTTGAGGCAAAGGTCAAAGCCGGTGTCTTCGACGGACCACAGATAAAGAAGATCCTGGAGTGCAATGAATTCCCCAAGAAGCTCACTAGTAAGGAGAAAGCAGCTTGGAACAGCTTTGTCGCAGTGGTTCGGGGCTTCCTGGGTAATCACAAGGCCGAAAACTATGTGGAGCTGGTTGAGACTCTGGTGAAGAACTGCGGCACAATAGGCTGTAGGATGTCCCTCAAAGTCCATATCCTTGATGCTTATCTTGATAAATTCAAGGAAAACATGGGAGCGTACTCGGAGGAGCAAGGCGAGTGCTTCCACCAGGATATACTGGACTTTGAACCCGCTACCAAGGACAGTATAACGAGAACATGATGGGAGACTACATTTGGGGGCTGATTCGTGAAAGTGATTTACAGTATAATCGTAAAAATCTTTTGTAGTCATTTTTGTATTACTTTAGTATAAATACATGTTAATTTGGATTCATATGTTGTTTTTTTCTGACTTTATGTGAATGAAAAGACCGTTTTCTCATTGGAAATAGGTACATTTCAAAATATCACTGCCCTGGTCACAAAAGCAAAGTTTGTGGGGAATAATAGCCATTTTCTATACTTTTGAGGCATAAGCAATTAGGAAATAACAAAAATTGTGTTACATAGTGTAATACACAACCGTCATACAACACTGCCCTCTGCTGGTTTTCCAATTAAATTACATTTATTACATTTGTATTTGTTCAAATCAACTCTACATCTAGACATTCCATATATTTAAATTGCTGGCTTGCAGTTCTCAAAGGGGTAGTCTTACGTTAGAAGTACAATACTTTAAACCACTTTTTATTTTAACAAAGATTGTTTTTTTAAGCATATGTTATGATTGTTTATATTGAAATACAGTAATTCATAAAGTAACTTTGCAGTGGACATATGCGGTTATGAATAAACTACACAGCAGTACATGAGATGTGTGTGCTATATCAGCTTTATCATATAAAATGATACTGCTTTTTTTTTTTTTTTTTAAGTGGCATAACTGGAAATGGCAATCATTATTTATTTGTTTATCACAATACATGTATTTGTTTTATGTAAAGTTAATAAGAAAATATCAAATGTTGATACCTTACAGAATATAGGCAGCACAATAACTAATATGGTCCTTCTGCAACACCGTCCTATATTGTGCAAGCTAGGTTATGCAGGTGTTCCTAGACAATGGCTACAGTAAAGAAAAAAACACATGAAAGGATTATAAACTGTATTTTCGCCAATGGCCAGTAGATGTCACTATTTACACGTGCTGAAACAGCAACACCTGCATACATTCAACAAGTATTGAGACACGTAAATAAATTAAATTGGGTGGGGTATTTTTGTTCACTGTAACCCAGTCTGACCCCTTGCTTACTAAATCTCTTGAAATGATTTGAATTTACCATGCTTAGTCATTATTTTGAAGTGTATTCACTATGCTTTTACTTAGCTTTGCTATGCTTATACCAAGGCATTCAAGTATTGTATGTGTTAATGTGTTACCAGCTGTGTCAACATCAAATCACCTGCAAAAAATGCTGAATAGCAGTGGTGTTGATTAGGAAACCAAACAGAAGGAAACAGGCAAATCTTGAGAAAGATTAATCAGTAACTTATCTGGGGTTCTGTGGCAAAGTGGTTTGCAGGAGTAGTGGTGATGCGGTGCTCAGGAATTATAGACACTAATATAGTTCACGGTCAAAACATAGCTCTTAATCAGTGGGGTTGCTGGTTTGACAACCTTAAATAGTAGTACCTGGCTCTACACAACATTATGTATTGCTCAGGTAAATGCAGGGCAGTCCTGAAATAATAATGCTGTTCACACACACGCTCACAAGCCCAAAAGTGGTTCTCCTTGTGCATGTGGTGATTCAGTACAATTAATGGTGACAGCAATGATGTAGCGTGATCTGGGGTGAGTGCTAGCTTTTAGTGACAGCTCCCGGATTAGATATCCACAGTTATTAGACAATACAAAACAACACAAAACACTCACGGCTCTAGTCTCACTGTACTCTTTTACAGTCCTTTCGTAACCATAACAAAAGGAATAGATCGCTCGGCCACATTCCCTGATATACCTTCAGTCATGCCCCCTTTGGTAGCGAGTACAATTAAAACTGTATATGTGACAATAAGAATAACTAGTAAAATTATAGAGACATGTGGGTTTGCTGACTGGAATCATCTGGTGAAGGTGCAGGGAACTGATCAGAAAACTTACTAAGTTAGTGTGGATGTAGTTTCATGATGTGTCCACAAGGCGTCTTAATGTTACACCATGTAACAAAACCTTATATCAGCCAGTTTTAAAGCTATCCATCTTATTAAAATCAAAAGAGTGTGAGCAAACTGTATTTATAGATTAGTGCCTTTGTGGTTTTATTGATAGTCAACTATAGCATTTAGCTATATGACATGGTAGCATAGTTGCGTATACCCTTGTTTAATTGTCTTGGTTTGAATCTATAATGGTTTTGCAATGGTGACTGCTAAATCAGTCACCAGAACCCATTTATTGTGGGTAAAATGAGAAATATCCAACACAGCCGTGCTGCGTTGATAATGAATACAGAGTGGGGTACCAGCATTGATAATGAATACAGAGTGGGGTACAGCAATTATAATTAATACAGAGTGGGGTACAGCATTGATAATGAATACAGAGTGGGGTACAGCATTGATAATGAATACAGAGTGGGGTATAGCATTGATAATGAATACAGAGTGGGGTACCAGCATTGATAATGAATACAGAGTGGGGTACAGCAATTATAATTAATACAGAGTGGGGTACAGCATTGATAATGAATACAGAGTGGGGTACAGCATTGATAATGAATACAGAGTGGGATACCAGCATTGATAATTAATACAGAGTGGGGTATAGCATTGATAATGAATACAGAGTGGGATACCAGCATTGATAATTAATACAGAGTGGGGTACAGCAATTATAATTAATACAGAGTGGGGTACAGCATTGATAATGAATACAGAGTGGGGTACCAGCATTGATAATGAATACAGAGTGGGGTATAGCATTGATAATGAATACAGAGTGGGATACCAGCATTGATAATTAATACAGAGTGGGGTACCAGCATTGATAATGAATACATAGTGGGGTACCAGCATTGATAATGAATACAGAGTGGGGTACAGCATTGATAATGAATACAGAGTGGGGTACCAGCATTGATAATGAATACAGAGTGGGGTACCAGCATTGATAATGAATACATAGTGGGGTACCAACATTGATAATGAATACAGAGTGGGGTACAGCATTGATAATGAATACAGAGTGGGGTACCAGCATTGATAATGAATACAGAGTGGAGTGCCAGCATTGATAATGAATACAGAGTGGGGTACAGCATTGATAATGAATACAGAGTGGGGTACCAGCATTGATAATGAATATAGAGTGGGGTACCAGCATTGATAATGAATACATAGTGGGGTACCAACATTGATAATGAATACAGAGTGGGGTACAGCATTGATAATGAATACAGAGTGGGGTACCAGCATTGATAATGAATACAGAGTGGAGTGCCAGCATTGATAATGAATACAGAGTGGGGTACAGCAATTATAATTAATACAGAGTGGAGTACCAGCATTGATAATGAATACAGAGTGGGGTACAGCATTGATAATGAATACAGAGTGGGGTACAGCATTGATAATGAATACAGAGTGGAGTACCAGCATTTATAATGAATATAGAGTAGAATACAGTGACTTGCAGTATGTAACATAAGTATTTGTAGTTATGAAAATATTATAGCCTTTTCTATACCTGTGGTTATGAATTAGATTTATTAATCACTAATTAGTTTAAATTATCACTAATTTAAACCATTTGTAACAATATATATGTATGATGTATCAATTTTATTTCATGTCTAGGGCATTGGTTCACTTCAAGAACGTTTCCTTAGAGGAGAAAAGTAAACTGTGTCTGGTGTTCATTATGTGTTTAATGAAAACCGATACTGATTCATTTGAAAGTTTCCAAGCATGAGGAAAACAATTTTATAGGTCTGCCTTTTATTTGACACGGGTGTGGTTGAGATCCTTGAATAACTTCAAGAGGAATAATGGGAGTTTTGCAATGGAAATATGCACACAGTATAACCAAGTTGTATTTCATTTCTGTCATGTACATTATGATCTGTGTTTCTCCTCTTCACCATCATAATGTGCTGTAAAAAGGTGTGATTAGTGGAAAAGGCTAAAGAGATGCATCCTCCAGGTGGTGGTCTCAGGCTCAATGTACCATTTCCCTTTGTGTTTGGCCAGACGACACACACTGTCCATTGGTTTAGGTAGAGATGATAATTACCCTGCTAATGTATGTACATGGCAAGTTAGCTGTAGCTTGTTTTAATTCCCAGCAGGTGGCATTGCTTTGTATACTGGTCTTATCATGCAGCACACTTACTTGGGTTTAAACCCACGATCTGCTGACTGTTCCTCACTTTTCTAACGTTATGACCAAATTACCTGCTGTCTCAGGTATACTCACAGCTAACCATAAGTGTATACAACAATCACACCTCCTGAAATTAATTAAATTCTCATTCATAATGTTGCTTGATGCTAAATAATGGTGGACAGTGCTGTAAGCGGAAAAGCTGGTAATTTGACTGGACCATTGCTGTTGTGTTAGAGTGCTGCAGTGTCTGAGTATTCCATTGCTAGACTTCAGAGCCATTGTTTATTTGTGCTGCTTTAAATACTCTTTCACTGAAGTAGCAGAAACAGGTGAAAGCTGACGAGATGATCTGAATTGGTGTGAGAGAAAGGTCACAAGAAACCCGGAACGGTTTTAGGTAATGAGGGAATATGTGGGTGTTCCTTCCTACATTTCTCATTGCAAATTTACAGTAAGACTGAACCAATTGCATTGATGAGGTTTTATATCCCCTTCGCTCAGGATTTTTAAATTACATTTTTTAGAAGTTTTAAAACAGCGTGTGTGAACTCAATGGAGTTCAAAAATGTCCTGCTGCAACTGTCTATATAATGTCTGCAATATAAAATAGATACAACATGGTACAATTATACACACAGTGACTATAAGCATATTTTCATATCAAGTGTGAAAAAAGACCCAGGCAAATATTTGCAGCCCTGCTCGGAGGCTGTGAAGGCCTGGTTGCGAAGCCTGAAGAATGATGGAAAAGTTCTTCTGGTAATTACCAGCTGCCATAGTGACTACTGCAGGCTTGTATGTGAACACATTCTTGGGTGAGTGTAACATACCAAATATAAAAAAAAACAAAGCCGGGGCACAGTGTAGGTTTACAGTAAGGCATAGTAGTGGCTTCCATTCAGTGTCTAACACACCACATACTTTTATGTAATACATGAAAGTGTGTTTATCAATCAAAAAATATTTTTCATAGAGGTGCCTTCAATAAAAAAATGTTAAAAAACAGCTCCATATTATGACTTGTGTTTGTTCCCTGATCCTGTTATTCAAACATCTAGACTGTACAATATGAGACTTGTATTAATACAATAAACCATTAATTTTTAACACATATATACTGTGTCTCTGGAAAATGGAACTGAATGAAAACATAGAACTGGGTATTTCTAAATGACACACAGTGGCATTCATTGGATAATTACCTTACCACATTCCAGTTCTGTTCAAGTAAAATACAAAATCAATATTTATTGTGCCATGTATTGTGTAGTATGGAATTAAAAGAACTTGTGTTTTCAGCTCTGCTTTCTATTCATGAATGTAACGTTATGCTTTTGAACTGTGTTTGTTTTTGCATTAAGGAATGTTGTTTTATGCAGAGATGTTCTCATATAGAGGCCAGACTGCCTGCAGGAATGTATAGCTGTTCCTGTCACATGCCGCTAGATCGCTGTTTGATAAACGGCCCAGTCAAAGTTGTAGTCACCCCCTACCCATCAACTCATCCAGACAGTGTTATTGCCCACCTAATCAGGTCCAGATGGAACAATTCATCTGACACCTCTTACACATCCTTGTAGTTCTGACTTAATTTACTAGAAGTCCTTGTTAATACACATATTTTCAGTACCAGAAGATGAGAAATTGTTTTTATCATACTGATGAACAGCTGCTAACATTCTAGGTCTTCTTTAGAAGTGAAGGATTTGACCCAGTTTTTAATCTTTAAAGTCAGGCCTACTGTATCCAAAGGTTTATGTATTCTATTTCGTCTTTAGCCTCAGTGCAGTGGTGTTTTTGTATTTATTTCAAACTTAATAACACATAACATTGTGCCCATTTGTTTCAGGAAAGATTTTGAGGAACTTTTTGAAGTTGTCATCACGAATGCTATGAAGCCTGGTTTCTTCTCCCAAATACCAGAACAGAGACCCTTCCGAACTCTTGGTGAGTGCTGAGATTATAAACAGGAGTTAGGCTGTAGATTGTTGGTAGTCAGTGTTGCTGAGGAGATCATTTACAGTGCCTCCCAATGAGCCAAATGACAATGACTTACAATGACAAAATAAAGCAGGTTACCGGAATGACAAGGTTTGCAGAAACCACCACTGAAAGCAAAGCTACAGCTACAAGTAGGGGCAGTATCAAATATTCAAGTAAATGAATAGTAAATAGTGACATTCGACCTCAGAAAAGGATAGTGGACGAATCAGGTACGTGGAATTGCAGTTGTAAACTATTATCATAAATGACATATTAGAACCTTAATAAATACATTTAAGTAAGTTCACAAATAGAGCATTAGAATTTGACTATTTTAACCTTAACTGTTCAACTCTGTCAAATTAGTAGTCATTCTACCCCTTGTTGCATTGAGAGACGGAAGCGTGAATATTCTTTTGTAGCAAAGTGTTAATGTGGGGATAAAGTTGTGCCAATAGGCTACAGCTGCTACCAATTCTATTAAAGTGTATTCTTTAGCTACATGCTCTTAATGTGTGCTTTGTTTTATGGTTATCTCTCCTTTATCAGCAGTGCTACCATCAGAACAGCTACACGGTACTATGAACTGCAGTCAAGGTAAAACAAAATGTGTCTGCTAAAATATGTACGATTCTTGATCTAAATGAATTAAGTTTCACAGAAAGGCTGTAACTACTATAATTATTATAAGAGAAGTATTTTCCAACATAGGGTATCAAGGCGATGATCTTAAGGATCACAATCTAAGGCTTTATTGCTTGAGCTGCTGACATTTCAGGGGGTTTTCAGTGAGTCCAGAGGTGTAGTATGTCTCGACTTTGTACTGTATTTGGAATTGATATGTATAAAAATGTACAGTGAAAAACAGATGATCCTGTTTAGAGATTATTAAGAGATGTGTTGTGAAATTCCTAAGAATGGACTGTTGACAGTAATGTAGCTCTGCACCCTTTGCCTGGCTGTTTTTTTTGGTTTTGATGCCAAGTTTCATTGGCCTTGTGTTATTTGTTCTGAAGTTGTGCAATAAGCATTTCTTAAAGGGTATATAAGGTCATTTTATTGTTACAGGTTCCCATGTGTTGCTATAACTGTTTACGTAAGGTGTGTGTATTGTTTGAATTTTATTTATTTATTTATTTATTACATTTTGACCACTTTTTAAAAAACTTTTAAATTGCATTCCAACTGCCTGCAAGATGGCTTCACATGGACCTGCATGGACCACTCCAACTACATTTCCCATCATCCTCCTGCTCACATATGTAACTTGGATTTACCAGTGAGCAGGAGGATGATGGGAAATGCAGTTCTGAGAAATACACGAGAGGCCATCTTGGAGCTATAATAGAAACAACCAGAGAGCACTGCAATTTAAAAGTGAAAAAAAGTGGTCAAGATATAAAAAAAATAATAATTAACACACACACCTTACTTAAACAGTTGTTGCAACACATGAGAACATGTAACACAGTAAAATTAAAAAAAGCCCTTATATATCCTTTAACACAAGACTTGCAGCAGGATTGCATTAGATAAAGAAGTGTACTTCTATCTCAGTAAGGTGATGAAGATTCTTCAATTTGTCCCTTGTTTTTGATGCATCCCGACCCATAGGATGATGTTAATAGTACTGAACTGGCACTGGCCTACTCCATACAGGCATTCCAAATTTGGAACGTGCATTACCAATATCTAGAAAAGAACGTTCCATTCTGGGCGTGAAAAGTCACAAACAAGCAAGCATTGTCAGCCTTCAGTTGCTGGCCTGCTGTACAAAAAGGGGGTTATGTTTTGCACGATCTTACAGGATGGATAAATAAGCTGTGTTTCCAATGGCATAAACACTGTCTTTATGAGAACATTCTGTGATCTGTATCTTGGCTATTGTATGAAAATTATTTATTTCTCTCATACTGCAGTAGGAAAATATGATAAGCAGTCTGGGATCTTTTATTTATTGTAATTTGTTTATTTCAGTGGGGGAAAACGGAAATGAAATGCCTGCTAGTGTCTTGCCATTTATGTGTCTAAATAAACAGTTTGCACAGCACTCATTTTTAGCACAAATGGTAAATTAGATTTTGCTATTTTCCACCAGTAGGAATTGCATAACAAGACATTGGCCAGTAATTTAATTATTTTTATCATATCATACTTAGGGAAGCTTAAGAAAAATGTGTAACTGGTCTTTTGTTTTTCATGAAGCATGGCGGTCCTGTTTACAATTTTCAGAGAAAACATCTTTTGTTGTGGTCAGGAGTCAGCTAGTTACGTACTAATTTGGTATTTAGTGCTGCTTTATTTCCCCCCAAGCTGGCTGGGTATTCTGCCTGACCTGACCTGCAGCAACGAGTACAAGGCCCTGCTGCACGAATCCGCTTACCATCAGTGCCATTTGCTTATATAAGTAAGATGAAACTGTTTAAAATAGGTAGAGCAAAATACAATGCCAGCAACATAAAATACTCACATTACATTGTTGTTTTTAGCATGCATGCTGTTAAGAATGGCACAGTCAGGCCTTCAGAAAAACAGCTGCGATGAGCAGTGGATTAAGCATTAATACGTGGGTATTTCACAAGACAAACAAAACAGTGGAATTGTGGTTTTACTGTATGCATTTTTTGTAAAGCTGCCAACTGGATGTTTTTAATTTTGGGGGGCAAAACATTGTTACAATTTTAAAAAAAAAATGTACCCCTTGTTTTTCTACCCAGTTTGAAAAACCCTCGTTTCAATCAGGTTCACTGAAGATCAATCACAGACATGCATTCCCACCTCTATTCACTGCAAAAGTTACCAGGCTATTGAACGCTGGAGGCAAAGATGCATCCCTGGAAGTCTCCACCTATACTCAATGGGCACCTGACTGGTAGGGATCTCTAAAACATGATTATGAGAACTCCCCCAGGCGATTTGGACAATGAAGCTCTCCCAATGGGTCTCCTACCAAGAATGTCAGCTTGTGGGTAACCATGCATGACTTGCCCTACACTCCAAGCTGCAGTTTTTCTGGCACAGGTCTAGAAAGACAGGCTTTCGAGCTTAAGATTTAAATCAGCCCAACACTAACCTTAAACCTAATCAAAAGAATGTAGTACAGTTTTACATTGGCCTGCCTTTCTGCACCAGTTAAAGAGTGTGGCCCGTTTAGTTTTTTTTTTTTTTTTTTTTTTTGTCTTAATAAAAAATTGAAATTTGGTCTATATTTCACTTGTTTATTTAAATACTTGCTTGTACTTTTCGTCATGTTATTTACTGCATAAAGTCTGTGCATCCCTCTTTGGTCTGACACACCTGTCTCTGTATTTGTGGTTTAAAATTCTCACTTGCTATAAAGGATTTGTATGATGGTAGTATATGAATGTGTGCTAAAATGACATCACTATAAACTGATCTAATATTTGACTTTCAAGTTGCACTGGAATTTGGACTGGAAGCCAATGTACATTTTCTTCTGAGACAAATTTTCCATTGACATGAAGAATTGGTTTAATTACTAGTTTAAAGAATATACTGCTCAAGTCAACAGACTAAACATTTCCTTATGTATAATGGTGCTGTTGCATAATCTATCTCGAAAAATAACCACAAATTATTTTTATTCTGTTTACATATGAAAAATGACAAGGGAAAACCTCTTCTTTCCAGACATATTATAAAATCAAGCAGCTTTTAAACATATTCAAGTTAAAAAAAACTGTAATTACTGAACCTATAGCTATGGCCAAAAGTGTTGCATCACCCTATGGAATTAAATAATTTTGCTTCAAAGTCAAGTGGAGCCTAGGAGGTGACATGAAAGAAAAAAATATTTTAATATCCACGGGATAAATGAGTTCCATTAGATGAGACTAGATGTTAAAACTTCATGCTGATTTGAAGTCGGCTCTCGCCAAGATAAGCACCAACTGAGACGTAGCTTTACAGTAAACTAATGCGATCCATCTGCATCTCCATCCATTTGCATTTCTTTCCATCTGATGATGTAGATATCCTTCTGTCTAGAGTTGATGGCTGAAGTATAATGCTGGCTCCAGGAATCAGCTCATTTTGCCTCCCCAGCGCATCAGCACATACAACGGCTGCTATGCTGGCTCTGGGGATCAACCACAGTGCAGTCTCCCCAGCGCATCAGCATGACAACCGTCTGGATTAAGCTAAGTAGAACACATCTCTGGGGTCTTCAAGTGGGCACCTTACATCCTCTGTGTTTCGTCAACTAGCCCACCACACCTCAAGAGGGCTCGACAGTGATTATGGCGTCCTGGCATCACACCCCTCCCTCCCCCACTCAACTCGCCCAGCTTACTTACCCATACATCAGTGTTGCTTTCTTTATAATGTGATTGAGATCCTCATCCAGAATCTTTTGCATTTAGTTGAGACTGCCAGCTTCCTCCGTTGGGCTGGGGTTGCCTTGTGCCATGTAGGAGGACCTGAACTGAGACCAAGACCCCCTCTTCCATGCTGAAGTTGCCCCATAAAATCATTGATTCAAAGGGCAGCCTTTGCATCTTCCACAGCTTTCTTTGCCTCCCACTTCTAGTTTTCAATACAGGTGCTACCTCCCTTACGCATTTGTCGTATTAATCTACTAATGTCAGTTAGTACTGAACCATATGCATTAGCCAAATCCTGAATGTTACATGGAGCACCTTCCTCTCCCTTTTAGCTGATTTGAAACCTGGAATTCCTGCTTTTTGTACTGAAGTGTCAATTAAGCAGTTCTTTAATAGGTAAGTTAACAATCTCTGAGCAATAATGCTGAAGAAAATCTTGCCTTCGTTTAATAGGGAAATAGGGTGAAACTGACTGATGCTTGTAGAATCTTTTTCTTTTGGTATAAAGACTCCACCTGCTTGGCACCATGCTCTTGGTACAACCTGTTTTTCCCATGCCACTTTCATCATTTTCCACAGGATCTGTAGAACTCCAGAAACACTCTTGTACACCCAATCTGGCCTGTATGGTAGGGTGGCAAAAAGGAAGCCATTACTCAAGAAAGCCCACCTCGAATCCCGTTTTGAAGTATGCAAAAAAAAAAAAAAAAAAACAGGGAGATTCTGTAGCCATGTGGCAAAAAGTTTTGTGGTCTGACAACTAAAATGGAACTTTTTGGCCTAAATGCGAAGCGTTATGTTTGGCGAAAACCTAACACAGCGCATCACCCAAAGAACACCATCCCTACTGTGAAGCTTGGTGGTGGCAGCATCATGTTGTGGGGATGTTTCTCATCGGCAGGGACTGGGGAACTTGTCAGGACAGAAGGGTAAATGGATCAATGTATAGAAAAGTCCTTGAGGAAAACCTGCTGCCCTCTGCAAGAAACCTGAAACTGGTATGGAAGTTTACATTTCAGCATGACAACAACCCAAAGCACACAGCCAAAGCTACACTGGAGTGGCTAAGGAACAAAAAGGTAAATGTCCTTGAATGGCCCAGTCAGAGCCCCGACCTAAATCCAATCAAAAATTTCTGGCATGGCTTGAAGATTTCTGTCCATCAACGCTCCCCAAGGAACTTGACAGAGCTTGAACAGTTTTGTAAAGAAGAATGATCAAATATTGTCAAGTCTAGGTGTGCAAAGTTGGTAGAGACCTATCCCAACAGACTCACAGCTGTAATTGCTGCCAAAGGTGCTTCCAAAAAGTATTCACTCAGGGGGGGGGGGGGGGGGGGGGGGGGGGGGGGGGGGGGCGGAGACTTATACAGTTATGATCTTTCAGTTTTGTATTTTTAATAAATACTTTTTTTTCTCAATAAAACTTTTTTCCCCTTAACAGTGTAGGGTATGGTGTGTAGATAAGTGGGGGGAGAAAATAATCCTCATTTAAATGCATGAAACTCTGAGGCACTGACACAACAAAATGTGAAAAGGGGGGTGTAGACTTTCTATAGGCACGGTATATATATATATATATATATATATATATATATATATATATATATATATATATATATACCGTATTACTTCAATTTGGCGCTGCCCTTGAATTAAAAACGCCCTCGTATTGACGCTGAAGTCATATATCATCTTTACAATAGAGGCCGCCATTGAATAAACACCGCTATCAATAAAGAAACATTAAGGTATTTTTTTTCTCCCTCTACTAAAAAAAACACACACAGTAAACAAATAAAGTCTGACTATGCATATGTAACGCCACCGAAGGGACGGGAGCCTCAATCTAGCACATAAATTACAAACTAATGTACACACATAGTAAGCACATTTTATTTTATGGATGGTATTACAGTTCTGAAAGAAAATGCAAGATAAACTATGTACAGAACAGGCAGTCCTTCTGAAGTTCTTATAGGTGGTTTTGTTGTTTTGTTTTCAGTTCAATTGTAATTCCCATACTCAATCCCATTCAAATAAAAACAATGTGCTTAGTATCTATGAGAAGATTTAGTTTTGGGTTCTCTTGCAGAGAAATTACAAACATCAAGTTACAGTAGAAGAATTGTGAGGAAGGTTAATAACAATCCCAGATTGACTGCCAAAGATATTCAAAGTGAATTGGCTACAAGTGGGACTGGGCTTTCCATTTCAACCATTGGTCGAGTATTGCATGGTGAAGGTCTCAATGGTTGCAGGCCAACGAAAAAGACACTCTTAGGAAAACATAACAAGGACTGTCACTTAAAGTTTGCAAAACGGCATTTAAGTAATGGATATGAGTTCTGGTCAAAGGTTTTGTGGAGTGATGAAACAAAAATCTAGCTATTTGGTCACACTGATAGTTGCATTTGGAGAAAGTCTGGTGAGGCGTACAAAGAAAAGAATGGAGGTGGTAATATCCTTTTATAGGGCTGTTTTTCCTCTAATGGCACAGGAAATTTAGTTCCAATACATGGTAAAATGGATTCCATAGCATAGATATTGGCCAATCATCTGAAACCCTCCACTACAAAACTTGGTTTAAAGCACAACTGGACGTTCCAACACAACAAAGATCCCAAGCACATATCAGAATCTACTTCAGAATGGTTAAAGAAGAATATAATCAAGGTTCTGGAATGGCCTAGTCAAAGTCCAAATCTCTGTCCGATTGAGAATCTTTGGTATGTGTTGAAGGCTGTGCACAAGAGAAGTCCTCGGAATTTGAATGGACTGGAACAATTTTGCGTTGAAGAATGGTCAAAAGCTCATTGACAAATACCCCATCCTTTTAAAAGAGGTTATTATTGCTGAACTTTTTTTTCCTCATCCACAAAAGCAGAACTTTTTTCCTACAAAAGATTTTTCCTAAAATTATTTGTTTTCGAGAAATTACTAGAAATTATACATTTTCAATGTGGTATGTAAACATTTGACTACAACTCAGTGTCTGTCTATATATTTATATGTTTTAAATGTCTCAGTCCAATTCTAGGTGAGTGATGCAAAACTTTCTGCAATAGCTGTATATATTTTTTTAATGTAACATTTATAGTGGGGTATATTTAATTAGGCTAAAATGTCACAGTTTAAATACTATAGGACCAAACCTGCCATGTTACTTACTTTTACAAACAGACCCTTAAGAGACTTGCACAGTCTTTAAACCTCTTAAACAATAGGGGCATTTCGATCCTCCATCGTTTATCAGTTAAACTGTATCTTCATAGTGGTTAATATTTACATTTTTGTGTTGTGTCTCTTCGTATCACATCGCTTTTAAAAAGGTTTTCTGTTTAATCTCACTTTTGGATGGGTTCAATAACATGTATTACGATAGCCTTGTACTGATTTTCCAATCCTAGATACAAAACAGAATGGCGCCCCATCTGGGCACATTTCCTTCCAGTAATAACACCAGTGTTGAACTCTAAAATGAAAATGACTGGAGCAGTAAAATATTTACTTCCTTTCAAAAGCGCCATGTCGACTGTGAAGCCACAATGGTTGCCTTATGTCGGATCAAACTGAGCTTACTGTTTACTGACAGCGGGGTTACAAACTCCCACTCTCCCACTCGCCTGAGGTGAATTAAATCTGATGAGGACTAGTTGATGTCTGTGTCTTAGTAGTCCTCTGGGCGAGTACTTAAAACAAATGTACACACATGCTCTCACGTTCAGTCTTGTATAAAAAATAAAATAAAATAAAAAAAAAAATATGCAGGAAGAGTCAATTTTCTAACGGGGTGTAGCAGTGGTGAATAAGCATTCATAATACTTAAAACAGTCACTCGGAACTGAAACCTCCCTTCATCTCCCCTGCAATCAGTGCTGCCAGATCAGAGGTGTTCCCCTCCAGATCAGAGGTGTTCCCCTCCAGATCAGAGGTGTTCCCCTCCAGATCAGAGGTGTTCCCCTCCAGATCAGAGGTGTTCCCCTCCAGATCAGAGGTGTTCCCCCCAGATCAGAGGTGTTCCCCTCCAGATCAGAGGTGTTCCCCCCAGATCAGAGGTGTTCCCCCCAGATCAGAGGTGTTCCCCTCCAGATCAGAGGTGTTCCTTCCAGATCTAGAGGTTTTTCGTTTTTGCAGTCTGTAGGCAAGAAATTTTTTTTTTAAAGGTGCATTTTAATTTTAAATAATTTCCTAAAGGTTTTTTTTTTGTTTGTTTTTTTCTGTCTGAAAACAATTTGTTCCCTAAGATGTATTTATAATGAGGAAGTCTTTCCTTTACTAAGATGGCGGATGTGCTGTGACATGCCAGTTGGCAGCCGCGACCGCTGATTTCTATAGACTTTCTCCAGGCTAGATTTACTTTGACTGCTTGCTTCATGTGCAGCTGGTATGTGGGCCCCTGGGCCCACAGAGTCTGTGCTGCATATAATTTGAGTGACAGGCACAGGTGGGGGCCTATTACTTGTTGCAGAGGAAATTCATTTAGTTGTAAGAGCAGTGTTTAAATGTTATGCCAGTCAGTGAATATATCATCTGGAAAATGAGAAAAAATTACATTTACAGATTTTTGTTTTACAATTTAGCCATAGAGGTTTAAGAATTACAAATACGGTGCATTCCAATTAATTGCATATTCCTGTTAACTCTTTTTAAAAAGCGAAACACATTCCCTATGAAAACGCACACACAGTAGATTCCTGTGAATTGCATATAACAGTTTCATGCATTTACCCAGAATAAGGAACATACATTTTCATTTAACCAAAATAAGGAATATGTTTTCATTTAATCAGTATAAGGCACATACATTTTCAAAATACTTCACAATAGTATGCAATGATCAGGTATACAATTAAATGTATTACACTGTATATGTTACTGATAATTGCATATGCTGGTTAATTGCATAAAGCTGTTACAGTAGGCATCTGGGCTGTGCAATTAACAAGAGTCTACTGTAATTGGACTATTATGATGTGCTTCTGGTCTTACTTAAAGTTGGATTTCAGTGTTACTTGCATGAATTGTCTCTTAACAAATTTAGTATATATTTCGAACATTTCACCAGCCTAGTTGTTTGTGTTTACAATTATAAAAATACGAACTCGAGCCCTCATACTAAATTATTTTATTTATGTATTTATTACTAGAGGTATTAGGGGCAATTCTAAAGGTTTTCTTGCATTTATCTAGAGGTGTTTTTTGTTGTTTTGTTTTTTACCAAAGTTGAAAAAAAGCCTACATACTTTAAAACTGAATGCAATGTATCCCATGAAAATCCAGACACGTATTTTAATAAAAAGAAAAAAACAAAAAATTCTCAATAACTGTATTTCACTTTAGACAGAACGACCCGAGCATTTGAGCAGTGGGTACTTAACATCAGGAATTCAGATGGGATTTTCAGATGCAGCCCCTGAAAAAATATACCTTATCACAGTAAGGTGTCTTATTAACTACAATTACTTGTCCTGTCTTCTACCGAAAGAAGTCCTGGTTTCATGAGAAGAGAAATAGTTAAAGGTGCATGTGTGGTTTACCTCAATCTGTGACTATTGTTTTTAATTTGTTATCCACTGTATGTTGTCATTGGAAGAATAACGCAATTAAAAAAATGAAAAAATAAGAAAGGGTAAGACTTTTGCAGTCAAGATGCTGCTGGTTAAACCCACGTGGTGTGTCGGCACACAGGAGACTGTGGGTTTATAAGGTTGTTTTAATCTGCCTGGCAGGCAAGATTACATTGACTCAAAGTTTTGAAGGTTTTGCAAAAGTGCAGGAAATAAATGTGACAAAAATGTGTGAACATGGCTATTAAATAATCTCTCCTTGGGCTGTAGTGTGGGCTGGCAATCTGTATTTCACTTGAGAAAGCTACCAGCTAACACGTTAAGACATGTCATGTATTTATAACTGGAGGCATTTTTGTTTTATATATCATTTACCTGAAGCAAGATGTCTGACCTTTATGCTTGCCTGATAATTTAACCATGCCCTTTTAGAACTGCTTCTCTGAAAGAGGCTAGCATTTGTATAAACATATTCTAATAGTCCAGTTAAGCGGCCAGTGGAAAAACTGTTCTCTAAATTGTAGTAACAACAGTCACGTGTACCTTTAGGATGTAAAGAGCTTCTGATGTTCTGTGCAGTGGATGGTGATTTGTCATATTGTCTGAGACTAGATGCTTTGGAAGAAGTCCAGAAAAAAACAAAACAGAAACAGTTTTGCTGAAAACATCAGATCAGCTTTTTCAGTGCAAAAAGAGCTTCAGCTTTAAAGAATTTTGTTTTAAGACTTGGCAAAAAATCAATCTCCTGAGTAAATCATGACAGCCATTGTCCATCAGCTTTGGTTTAAAAACAGTGCCTAATACAGATGATCAGTCAGTATACACTGTTGCTGTGTATTGATTTGCTGCAGTTATTTATAAATAAACACTCAATAAAAGCAGCTATGCAAAGCGGATGGATTCCAGCTGGTGGCCCCTTGCTGTGTAGAGTTTGTGGAAGCGAGGGCTGCACTCTGAATAACCACACAATGTTCAGAGTGTCCACAGCTGCTGCTTTAGAATTTTCTGCTACAGTATGTATAGCATACAGTGGCTTGCGAAAGTATTGACCCCCCTTGACATTTTTCCTATTTTGTTGCCTTACAACCTGGAATTAAAATTTATTTTTATTTGGATTTCATGTAATGGACATACACAAAATAGTCGAAATTGGTGAAGTGAAATGAAAAAAATAACTTGTTTCAAAAAATTCTAAAAAATAAATAACGGAAAAGTGGTGCATGCATATGTATTCACCCCCTTTGCTATTAAGCCTCTAAATAAGATCTGGTGCAACCAATTACCTTCAGAAGTCACATAATTAGTTAAATAAAGTCCACCTGTGTGCAATCTAAGTGTCAGATGATCTGTCACATGATCTCAGTATATATACACCTGTTCTGAAAGGCCCCAGAGTCTGCAACACCACTAAGCAAGGGGCACCACCAAGCAAGCGGCACCATGAAGACCAAGGAGCTCTCCAAACAGGTCAGGGACAAAGTTGTGGAGAAGTACAGATCAGGGTTGGGTTATAAAAAAATATCCGAAACTTTGAACATCCCACGGAGCACCATTAAAGCCATTATTAAAAAATGGAAAGAATATGGCACCACAGCAAACCTGGAAAGAGAGGGCCACCCACCAAAACTCACTGACCTGGCAAGGAGGGCATTAATCAGAGAGGCAACAAAGAGACCAAAGATAACCCTGAAGGAGCTGCAAAGCTCCACAGCGGAGATTGGAGTATCTGTCCATAGGACCACTTTAAGCCGTACACTCCACAGAGCTGGGCTTTACGGAAGAGTGGCCAGAAAAAAGCCATTGCTTAAAGAAAAAAATAAGAAAACACGTTTGGTGTTTGCCAAAAGGCATGTGGGAGACTCCCCAAACATATGGAAGAAGGTATTCTGGTCAGATGAGACTAAAATGTATCTTTTTGCCCATCGAGGAAAACGATATGTCTGGCGCAAACCCAACACCTCTCATCACCCCGAGAACACCATCCCCACAGTGAAGCATGGTGGTGGCAGCATCATGCTGTGGGGATGTTTTTCATCGACAGGGACTGGGAAACTGGTCAGAATTGAAGGAATGATGGATGGCGCTAAATACATTCTTGAGGGAAACCTGTTTCAGTCTTCCAGAGATTTGAGACTGGGACGGAGGTTCACCTTCCAGCAGGACAATGACCCTAAGCATACTGCTAAAGCAACACTCGAGTGGTTTAAGAGGAAACACTTAAATGTCTTGGAATGGCCTAGTCAAAGCCCAGACCTCAATCCAATTGAGAATCTGTGGTATGACTTAAAGATTGCTGTACACCAGTGGAATCCATCCAACTTGAAGGAGCTGGAGCAGTTTTGCCTTGAAGAATGGGCAAAAATCCCAGTGGCTAGATGCGCCAAGCTAGATGTACATACCCCAAGAGACTTGCTGCTGTAATTGCTGCAAAAGGTGGCTCTACAAAGTATTGACTTTTGGGGGGGGGTGGGGGTGAATACTTATGCATGCTCAAGTTTTCTGTTTTTTTGTCTTATTTCTTGTTTGTTTCACAATAAAAAATATTTTGCATCTTCAAAGTGGCAGACATGTTGTGTAAATCAAATGATACAAATCCTCAAAAAATCAATTTTAATTCCAGGTTGTAAGGCAACAAAATAGAAAAAATGCCAATGAACCTCTGTTTCAGCACCGGAGAAAATAGACAAGAATGAGAGGGAAGTTGCTGTCTATACATCAAAAGAAGAATTTATTTTATTTAAAAAAATAAATAAAATAATCAATCCGTCAATCTTTACTTTATATATAGCGCCTCTCATAGTGGAACACCATCACAAAGCTCAAGATGTAGTGATGATCAGTCATTAGATTGTCTCATAAACCTGTTGGTTAGTCAGCTATAATTTGTGTGCAGTATCCAGTGCCACAATAAATATGTATACCTGTGAACACTATCAAGTGACTGTTTCCTGTGTTTTAAAGAACTCCTGAGAGAGTAATGTGATTGTGGGTGGGGGTAAGCTCTGAACCTGTTACAATTGGTGGCAGTGGCGAGATACGACGCCTCTGAAGAGGAGAACCCCGAGGGAGAAGTCCTGAGGATATCCTCTCATGGCCAGAGATCATCCTGTGGAGTTTGAGTTGGAACTGGAAGGATTGAATGCATGTGGCGGATGTTTGCTCTGCTGTTTCTGTCAGTGAGTTCAATGCATCGCCGGATTGCAACAGTATTGCATTGTATTGTCCACTCTCCGACGAATTGGCATCATCTTCTTTTTTACCTGCCTACAAAGTCCTTGTCAGGAGGAAGGAGCCCAGAGCTGTGTCAACGCTTTTTGCTAAGCTTGTGTTAAAGGGTGTAGTTCCTTGCTGCAAGGCGATGCTGTTTCCAGATGTTTAAGAAGAGTCTGTGTTGGATTGCAGCCTGCTCTCTGACAAGAGATCATGGGGCAGGACTTTTCTTGTTAAGAGGACCATGGAGGCTAGTGTCAGAAGTTTCGAGATTGCTGGAGGCTTTGTTCTGCCTGGATAGACTTCAGTGGAGAATCAGAGAGCAAGAAGCCTGCTCAGTGCCGAATGTTTGTGTTTCGGTGGAGGGCGACAGAGTTTGCTTGTGCTTCGGATTATGAGGCCAAAGGGATAATGTGCATTTGCTGTAGCAATGGGACATGGACACTGTTCTGGACTTTTTATAAAGAAGGACTGGGCTCCCTGAGTGGCTTATTTAGTTGAAGTGCTGCTGCTGGGAGCGCAGGGTGAATCTAGAAGCGGAAATGTGACGCTCTGTAAATGTGCCCGGTATGTTCTGTCCCTTTTAAATCCACTTGCCGATCAAGGGGTCTAACAATCAATGAAACTCTTCATCTCCTTTCACCCACTGAACAAGAAATTGATTATTATTTACCACAATGTATTAAGCTAAGAATAGTATTTATCAGAAAAAGCACTTTCCAGATATTTATTATCTTCCATATGTTATGTGTTTTTACCACATATACCAGCTGTTCTATTTTATATGTAACTTGACCTCTGGAACTGTTTAAGAGCTGAAAACAATTATAAAAGTCAAAAAAAGCAAATTAGGAGTTCAATTAAGGATCTAGTTAAGTAATTGAGAGCTCAGTTGGAATGAAAACCAGCAGACAAGGGGTCCCCAGGACCAGGGTGTGGAACCACTGCCCTAGACACTGAGTACTATATTCATTTGTAAAACAAACTGCCAAAGTTACAAAAGTAGCAGAAAAAAAGCTAAACAATTGTTACCCTCAATGTTTTAACTTTCTTTTTAACACCAGAAGCGACTTGGAAACAATCCAAAAGACTGGAAATAAATACATGACCCACCCGTGCATTCCTAGAGATGGGCTGTTCCATTACAAAACAGGTCTTCTTTTGATAAAAGGTTACCACCCTGGCCTCTGGTAACTCTGTTGTAAAATAAAAGCCGGACTTGTAAAATCCATTGATCAGAGTTATTGAACATCCCTATATATACAGCAGTTGTATTGTTATCATTATTATTAGTAGTAATTGTACAGTTGTATTCATGGCACCAGTAGTCTGATTTGAAGCCTGGTACATCTGTCAGAAGACAGCTGGACAATAGTAGTATAGTTGAACTGGTGTTTTCAACATTATTTTATTGTTATACATTTATATACTGTATACAGCTTACTACAATCTCAATTGTTTCTTTACAAATTACTTTGATCCTTTTTGTTTATAAACTGTTTTTAAATGTATTTTAAAGTGCATTTATACAATATAAATTATTTTATTATTATAGACATTATGTATATAATCGTTGTCAAATTTACATTATTTGATTCCGTAATAATAATTAATTTATAAATAATAATAAAGTGCATAATAATAATTGTCGATAATAATCACATAACTTGTACCACAACAAAAAATAACAATATATTATTCGCAGGTCACCACTCACCTTGCATTACCTATTAAAATTAATTTTCCCTCAAGTTCAATGTACAGATAAAACGTGAGTTACTACAATTTGTTTTACTTTGTTTTGTTCTGGTAATATTAAGGTTTTGGACTACACCACTGCCTATATTTGTAAGTTTTTTACAAAATCTGTTTACTTTTTACCAAAACGTCTGTTGTGTTGAAGAAATGCATTTATTTATAGGGCGTGGTTTTGACATTATTTTAAATGCTGGATGCATTTGCATGTGGTTTACTGTTCATCTGTTTTCTCTCTACACTTCTGCATTTGTTGGAAGAAATGCATGTCTTTTGTTGAGAATTGCTTATTGGGAGTCTGGATTTTGAAATTATTTTACATAGCATTTTCAGCTGATGCATTTGCCTCATGGTTAACTACCGCAATTTGTATTTTATTTTGTTTGTTTTTAAGAGCAGTTTCCATTTACAGCATTTAATCTAGTAATTATAAAAGACCATATTGTGACCCTCTCTCAGATATGGGTGCGCGGTAGACTAGATTATTTGGAAAGGGTTACGGGGCCTAAAAAGTTTGAAAACCACTGGTCAACATTATCAAAGGCAGCACTTAGAGCTACAATAATTAAAACTGATGGGAAGCCTGAATCATAGCTTATCAGCAGATTATTCACAGCTCTGACAAGGGCCGTCTCGGTGCTATGTGCAGCACGAAAACCAGACTGAAACTTCTTGAATATACCAATAAGAGTTAGAAATTCTTGAATTGAATTGCAACAACTGAACCTTATCTAAGAATGGTGGGTTGGAGATTGGCCTATAGTTATTCAGGACTTTAGGGTCCAAATTGTGTTTAAGCATAGGCTTTACCACAGCTACCTCAAGTGCTGGGGGAACTGTACCAGAGGAAAGTGAACCATTTATAATGTTTAAAAAGTGGGTATTAATAACACCAGAACATCTTGTAATAGTTTGGTAGGAATAGGATCAAGAGAGCATGTAGTAGATCTCATATGTTGAACTAGTTCTATCAGTTCCTGTAAGGTTTTCAAAGAAAAAGCCCCCATAGTAGTCTTAATAGGTGTAGTTGGTAAAACTGTGCTGGAGTCGTCCTTAATAGAAGGTGTCCGTGGACTCTCATTTCACGTCTAGTGTTTTATTTTTAAAGAAATGTAAGCAGTCACTGCAGCTGTGAGAGGAGCCACTGTCAAGGGTAGGACTATTAGGAGAAGGATTCATTAATTTATCTAGGGTAGCAAAAATAAATCTTGGATTATTTTTATTTGTATCCAGCTGAAATGTCATGATATTACATCGAAATATATACTTAGTATGCATTTGGAGAAGTAGGTTTCAGGTTATGGAGCATTAACTGAGCCTGTCAAACACATTGGGAGTGTATTTATTTAGCTATGTTAAAATGCACATCAGTGTATTTGTAAAGGTGTACCTGCACCTGTTTTCCTTGACACAACCAAAGAGTAGAAGCCCAAGTGTCAAGGGGATGCAAAGAAGGCAATAATAATGGACCAGTTATTGTTTGCATCAGTGGCAGACCCTTGGCTGCAGTCTGGATGCTGTAGCTCAAAAAAATGCATGCACTGAGCAGCTTGGGAGCCTGTAAATAAAGAACTTCTCTCAAATTAACCTGCGTCAAGGGAGCTTTCAGCATCAGTACTTTTTTTTGTAGCCAGTGAATGCTGTCAGTGTTCTCTGCTGTGTCTAAAACAGCTCCAGAAATGTCGAGTTACCACCTGAATAAGCTTGGGTAAGTTCTAAACTGACCTGCAGCTGTAATGTTTTCAATCCCCATCAAATGAGCGAAGGAGATTCCAGTGGAATTAACTGAATGAAGAGTATTTAGCATGACTTCAAGCTATGTTTCTCAGCTAATCCTTTTGCCATGTCAATTTCCACTTGATAAGCTTTTCTTTTGCTCCAGTGCAAAGAAAAACACTTACATAGTTGGTAAAATACAGACTTAAAAGAGGCTCCTCAAACCTGGAACATGTGTGTCTTTTAAATGCAATATGTTTGTGGATGAATTTTCTAGACATGGTATTTCTGGCAGGAGCTGTCCCGCCTTGCAGTTTGAAAGAATTGCCAACAGTGTTTACATTTTTTTTTTCTATTATATGTGTTTAGATTACTCTCAGTGTCTGATTGTTTAACTAACCTACTATTTACACATAGCATTCAGTCGCAAATTGTGTTACTTTAGTGATAGTTTAAAATGCCCTGTTCTGGGCGATATAGGTTAGTTATGTTTACAGGCGCCTATTTGATCAAGGGCCACTAAACTGCAGGGAAGATAGTGGATATATAAAATATACATATAGATTATCGTATATATAATATATATATCAATTGGTGGAGTTGTATCAACCATGGTGAGCTGTGAGGAAAACAACTCTTTTGTACGATATAGCATGTGATTATTAAATAATGAACAAAAAGGGTCACTAATGGGTATTCGTATAATTTATTACCCTTTGGGAATTGTCAAATCTAACCTAGTATTTGTATATTCATTTTGATTGGATCATAGTCAGCTAAGTTGGTTGTCTTGTCATTTTTAAACCATCTACATTTTCTTAAAATTCAATTGTGAGTCTGTTTAATATCCTGTTATATGAGTGCTGTATCATCCCCCCCACCCCCCAGGTGGTCCTTTCTAACTTGAGAAGTGCAACTTTTCAGTTTAGTTTGTAAGTACAGTGAGCCTGGTAAATAGCACACTTTGCAGAAGCACCAATAGAGCACACATTATAGGATATTAAACAGGTAAGAAATTACCTTTTTTTTTTTTTAACAGAGATTTAACAGTTACTACAGTTTAAAAAAAACAGTATGTGCTGCTAAGAAGTGTGAAGTCCACCAACCATGCCCACAGAATCATATCTGTGAACTGTTGTGCTAAAATGACGGAAAAAGGCAATAAAATGTGTTGGTAAAATGTCCCGAGGTATGTGTTAAATTAAACACACTAGAGCTCATTGTGTGTACATTTTCACACAAAAACAGTGTTGCCCAAATTCTGCACAGTACCCACCAAGCAAAAGGATGAAACGCCAAGCAAAATGGTAAGACATTATGGCTACACTAAATCTTGTTGACAGATTTTAACTACGCTGCACAGCATGGAACACTAAACTGCAGAAGGGAGCAGTAACTACTGGTGAGAGAGACAGCTAACTCTCCCATTCCATAGAGAAATAACATCACCCGTGGACATTACTCTTAACTTTATCAATGTCATAAAGTGGTCCCCTTCATCTCTCCCCAGGTTCATGTTTTCTCCAAACTAACATTCTGGAATAAGGACAGTACCTCCTAAAAACAATAACTCTTTGCACGCTAACGGACACAGAAACTAACACTGCAAATCTGGGTTTAATTAAAGTCACGCAAGAATGTAAATCAACGAAGGACAGCAAGGCTGGAAGCAGGAAGCTGTGATTTTTAAAAGGGAGAAATTTGATAGTGTGCCTGCTCATGCAGGCCACACACATTGGAGAACACATTCATTAAAGTAGCATTTCCCTCCTTGCAGCTTTGTTTGGGCAGGAGGGACATTAGCAGTGATTCCTGCTTTAAATGAGCACACTAATTTTGAGTGCAGTCGAGTGAGCCGGAGACATCACGGTGTGTTCAAAGTAGGACCCAGCATGCAGGCAGGGATCAGGGGTCATTGTTTGAAGAGTGGGACTGGGAAGGTTGGAGAATGTGCTAAGTGGCTTACCAGTTCCACATGGGTCTAGATGTAAAGACATTGTGCAAAGCATGTGATGGGCTAGAGAGAGACAGAGAAGTTAGGCTAAGCAGATATGTTTATCTTTTGAACATTGTGTTTACAGCTTATCAGGGGTTCACATAACTTTTAACATTAGGTTCTCACGTGAGTACCAGCAGAAATGGTTTGATATGGACCACAATTAGGTGTCATCATCCAAGTCGCTGTCTAGCTCCACCTCCTCCTCCAACAGTTCAAACAATTGGGATGTCAAGGTTCAGGGATGCAAATTTGGAGCTAGACTGTAGTGCTAGTGTACCTCATATAGGTTTAATAGCACTAGTAGGCTCTCAGGTGCTAAACTTTCAAAACAGTTTAGCACTGATTTTTAAAATGATTTCCACCCCTGTCAGAGATGCAGGGTTTAAAATCAAAGGTTTCAGTAGTTATTATTATTATTATTATTATTATTATTATTATTATTATTATTATTATTATTATTATTATTATTATTATATCTTCTTAGCAGACGCCTTTATCCAGGGCAACTTACAACTGTTACAAAATATCACATTGTAAAGTATCATATTACAAAAAATCGCATTGTAAAGTATCACATTACAACATATCACTTTACAGATAAGAGCATTTGCAAAGTAGAATAAAATCAGTAGCAAAAGATCAAATTCAAATAAGAATACAGTAATTCCATGTAAGAGCGGGTACGACCAAGAGCAGTTAACTTCTATTAAAAATATTTCCATATACGAGTAAAGTCCAGTAAGAGCACATAGCAAGTATGATGAATGGATGAGAATGATTTCAATAAGAGAAATTACAAAAAACATGAATACAGATACCTATAAGAGTAAAGTCAAATAGAAGATACAGGAAGTAGGTATAATTAAGAGCAGTAGTAGAATACAGCAAGATATGGAGCAGTTCAGTGCAAGTGCAACCTGATACAAGTACTGGTACAATTGGGTGCCATAATTTCCATTTCATGAGAGTAGGTGTTATGCTGACACAGCTCTCGTCAAGATAAGAACCAACTAAGACACAGCTTCTTTTACTGTGATCCATCTTTGTGTGATCCATGCAGATATCCTTCTGCCTGGTGTTGATGGCTGAAGTGAAATGCTGGCTCCAGGGATCAGCCTATTTTGCCTCCTTGGCGCATCAGCACACACAATGACTGCAATGCTGACTCCAGGGATCAACCACAGTATGGCTTCCTAGCATGTCAGCATGACAACCTTCTGGACAGCTGAGTAGGGTACTTCTCTGGGGTCTTCAAGTGGGCACCTTCCATCCTTTGTGTTTTGTCGACTAGCCCACAACACCTTAAGGTCTTGACAGTGATTCTAGCATCACCCTCCTCCGTCCCCCACTCAGCTAAGCCCAGTTTACTTACCTTCCTTTCCATGGATGTTGCTTTCTTTTTACTGTGGGCTTGAGGTCCCCAATTCATCTCAACCACAGCCAGTTGCTGCTCCTCTCTGCTGCGTCAGATAGTTCTTCACTATGCGTCGCAACTCTTGACCAGTGAATCCGATGTCTCTGATAAACTGGATTGTGGAGTGAGCTACAAATCCTCGACAACCCAACTCCACTGGGTAAACCTGGACTCTACATCCTGGCTGTTCCACTACAGCACCTAGTTGAGTGTACCAGAGTTTCTTTCTTTCATATGCTTCATCCACAGCATCCTCCCATAGCACTGTTAAATCTACCAAATGAACAAGGCATGCTGATCCAGACCACAAGACAATATCAGGTCGAAGGTTAGCGGTGGTAATCTCAGGTTGGAAAATAAGCCGTTTTCCAACATCTGCCAGCATTTTCCAGTCTCTAGCAGCTAGTTTCCAGTTGTCCTAGACAAATTTTGGTTTTAATAACTTTTTTAGTGGTTGCACCCCTGGATGGAGGAATGTTGTTCTTAGTGGGTCATATATTGCTAGAATTGGTGGCAACCTGTTGGTCATGATGCACTTGTCTTTCAATAAAAGTCAATGGCAATCTTGCGTTGTTCCACACTCTCCCATCTCATCCATTCTCCCTATTTGGCCTGGGAAACTGCCTTTATTTACCTTATCCTCTCCTCCTGCTTTTCCAGTTCATTGACTACCAGGTTCCTCCATTGAGCTTGGGCTGCTTTGTGCCATGTTGGAGGAGCTGAACTGAGACCAAGGCCTCCTCTTCAATGCTCTACTTGCCCCATGATATCACTGATATGAATTGCTTCCTTTGCCACCCACTTTCTTCCAGTTTTCAACACTGGTGCTGCCTTGCTCACATATTCATTGTGTGACTCTACCAATATAATTTCCACTTAAACTGTTAAACTCCACGGTTAGAGCTGAGACTGGCAGATGCAGTATCACTTTACCATACAGTCCCACTCTGCTGAGGCAGCATGGAACACCCACCATTTCCTTTTTTATTTTTAATTTAGTCGTCTCCAATTTTTTACCCGGGTTTTCTCCCCAGTTTTGCAAGCCCAATGTATATCTGTATCCTCGGCTCACTGCTCGCAACCCCCCCCCCCCCGAATCGGGAATCTGCGTCCTCCAAAACACACTCCTGCCAATCTGTCATGAACCACAGGAACCCTATCGGCCGCAGGAGTCGCTTGTGCACGGTGAACCATGGATTCCCCTGCCAACCTAAGCCCTCCCTACCCGGGCGGCTCTCAGCCAATTGTGCACCGCCCCCTAGGAACTCCATTCGAACCTGCGATCTCCAGGCTATAGGGCACATCCTGCACTCTATGCGTTGCGCTTTTACTGGAGGTGCCACTCGGGAGCTTACATTTCCTGACCTATGAACTGATTAACACTTCCAGCTTCTCTGCTGTTGTCTAGGAAACCTCATACACAGTGAGTTGCAGCAGAAGTCTTGGCAGTAGACCAAACTGAAAGCAGCGGAATTTAAGTTTGCCCAGTAAAACGTTGCTATCTATGCTCTTCAACCCTTCCATTGCTTGTTGTCTCACTTCTTCCACACAAACTGTGTCCTTTAGGTCGCCATCATACCATCTCCCAAGATTTTTCACAGACTTCTCAGACACTGATGGTATTGCCTCACTGTTAATGTAGAACCTCTTATCCACTACTCTACTTTTTAATTATAGAGATGATCCTTGACTTAGTTGGCTTGAATTGCATTTGTGGCTTTTCAATGTTATTGATTAGTTTGCCCAGTAACCGATTATGCAGGCTACTGTTGTAATCATGATTGCCATGTCATCCATATATGCTCTAATTGGAGGCAGAACCAAGTGCTCTCCTCCCATTACCCATTTTGACACCCTAATAATTACTTCCATTTCCATGATAAAAGCCAATGAAGAAATTGTGCATCCTGCCATTATTCCAATTTCAAGACATTGCCATGTAGTGGTGAATTCTGAATCTCCAAAGTAGGCTTTCACTAAGTGTGTTATTGTCCTTGGTACAATGAAAAAATCAAATGCTGTCCAATGAAGTTCATGTGGCACTGAACCATATGCATTAGCCAAATACAGGAATGTTACATGGAGCACCTTCCTCTCCTTTTTAGCTGATTGAATTTTTTGCCAGATCACGCTGATGTGTTCCAAGCATCCTGAGAAACCTGGAATACCGGCTTTCTGTGCTGAAGTGTCAATGAAGCAGTTATTCAATAAGTAAGCTGACAATCACTGTGCAACAATACTGAGGAAAATCTTGCCTTCCACTTTTAACAGGTAAATATGACAAAACTGACTGAAACATGTTGAGTGTGTGGGAGGTACTGTTGCAATTTTTTTTTTTTTTTTTTTTTTGTGCAGTGGTGTAAATTCAACAATCAGAAGGTAAAACAGGTAAACCTTTTTAACAGTGGAAGCTGTCAGATCCACAGGTCCAAATATATGGAAAAACGTTTTTATACATTGGCATTACCTCAAATTGCAGAAGGATTATTGGTAACACACCATAGACACGAGGCAGCGGACGAGGGAGCCATAGTCGGAAAACAGCGAGTGGGAAAGTACCCAGCGACAGCGAGTGGAAGCGACAGCGAGGCAGTGGGAGAAGTACAGCGTGGAAAAGTACAGAGCAGTTTCGAAGCAGAAAGGAGAAATTGCATCTTGAATTACTTTAATCAGAAAACAGAGGACATTGGGGAAACACAGCCGCGTGTGTTTTTCTGATAACAAACAAGCTGAAACTCGGAGCAGCTGATTCAAATTCAGCGCCGTTTTGAGACACGGGCGAGGGGAGGAGCCGACAGCACAGCAGAACAACGCAGTTAAACGAGGCAGTCTTCCAAGCGACAGCGAGTGGGAGAAGTACAGCGTGGAAAAGTACAGAGCAGTTTCGAAGCAGTTTGAAAGCAGGTTGACAGCTGCAGAAGAAACTAAACTTCAAAAAAAAAAACCCCTCAACATGGTCTTCAAGCCAGTAATCTGTGACACCTGCTTGATGTGGGAAATCCAAGAAAACCCAGCGGAGCTAAACCAAGTGTGCGTAAAGTGCCGCGCGATCCAGGATTTGCATAAACTAGTAAGCATGCTAGAAATGGAGCTGGAAGAAGTGAGACAGCAACAAGATCTTGAGGAACTGGCACACCCACAATTCATGGAAGTCTGCATCACCCCTAACAGACTGAAAGCCACCAGGGAGATAGAAGGTCAGAACAGCTGGGTTCAGGTAGGCAGAAGCAGGGAAAAAAAGAAACTTCGTTAAACACCACCAGAAATCAAAACAACCAACAGATTTGAGTCACTTCAAAATTGTGATGAGCAGAACCAACAACAAGAGAATGAAAGGAACAACATCCAGGACCCTATTGACAGTGGTGACAAGACAGTAAAAAGAAGGGAGGTCATGATTGTTGGGGACTCCATATTGAGAAACACAGCAAGTTCAGTTCGCAGTTTGGACCCCCTTACTACAACAGTGTGCTGCCTTCCGGGAGCCTCGGTCAAGCACATCACTGAAAACGTGGACAGGCTCCTAGAACGAACAGGAGACGACCCGGTAGTAGTCGTCCACATCGGTACAAACAACATTGGAAGAGACAGACCAAAATCCCTGCAAAATAAATTCAGAGAGCTAGGAAGGAAATTAAAAGAGAAAACCAAAACTGTGGTATTTTCTGGTATACTACCCGCACCTTGCAAAGGACCATATGGACAGCTGGAAATAATTAATCAAAACGCATGGCTGAAGACGTGGTGCACACGGGAAGGCTTCACCTATCTTGATCATTGGACCACATTCTACAACGAGGACTATCTGTATAGACGGGATGGACTGCATTTAAATAACAAGGGAACTAGTCTACTCGGAGAAAAGATCCTCGAGCAGGTTCGGAAGCATTTAAACTAGAAAGGAAGGGGGGAGAAATCAACAAAAAAACAGAAGGGAGACCGCATCAAAACAAGAACAACAACTCAGGTAAGACAACCATTAAATGTATTTATCTAAATGCTAGAAGTATCAGAAACAAAATTCTAGAACTTGAAGCTACTGCACTAACAGGTAACTATGATGTGATAGGTGTTACAGAAACATGGTTATCTGAGAGTGATGGGGACGAATATAATATTTGTGGGTATACACTGTATAGGAAAGACAGGCAGGACAGAAGAGGAGGAGGGGTAGCGCTATACATAAGAAACAGTCTTGAAGCCCAGGTGTTAAACCTGGACAAAGAAAATAAAACCGAATCAATATGGGTCAGAATAACAGACAAAAATTCAAAAGGCATAATAATAGGAGCATGCTATAGACCGCCAGATTCAGACGGTGAGCAAAATAATCTGTTATACAATGACATTAGAAATGTGTGTAGCAAAGGAGAAGCCATACTAATGGGGGATTTCAACTTCCCCCAAATAAAATGGGAAAACCCGGTGGGTAGCACGAAGGATGAAATAGAAATGGTGGAAATGACAAATGACTGCTTCCTAACACAATTTGTGAAGGCACCCACTAGAGGGGAGGCATGCCTTGATTTAGTCTTTTCAAATAACGAAGATAGAATAACTAAAACAGAGGTCAGAGAACCACTGGCAAACTCAGACCACAACATGGTCTCATTTGAAGTGTTTTTTAAATCCCCAAAAGAAATGACTAAAGCTAAGGTTTACAATTTTAGAAAAGCAAACTATGAAGGTATGAAACAGAGACTAACAGAAGTAGATTGGAGTAAAATAGAGAAAACACCCACAGAAGAAGGATGGTTGTTCTTCAAAAATGTAGTACTAGAGGCGCAAAACAATTACATCCCTAAAGTAGACAAATCTAAATGTAAAACTAAATTGCCAAAATGGTTTAATAGATCAATTAAAAAAAATATTCAGCGAAAAAAGGCACTTTACAGAGCATTAAAAAAGGACCAAAAAGAAAGTACGCAGAAAGAGTACACGGAACTGCAAACGCAAGTCAAAAAGGAAGTTAGAAAGGCCAAGAGAGAAATAGAAATGAACATTGCTAAGGGAGCTAAAACCAATTCCAAAATGTTTTTCCAATATTACAACAGCAAGAGAACATTCAAAGAGGAGATTAAATGTTTAAGAGATACAAATGGCAAAATCGTAGAGGAAGAAAAAAAAAATAGCAAATATGTTAAATGATTACTTTTCACAAGTTTTTACAAAGGAAGATACTGACAACATGCCCCACATGTCATCCAGTTCCTATCCAGTTTTAAATAACTTTAGCATAACTGAGGCAGAAGTGTTAAAGGGACTAGGAGCTCTTAAAATAAACAAATCCCCTGGGCCGGATGAGATCCTCCCAGTAGTACTCAAAGAAATGAAAGAAGTAATTTACAAACCGCTAACCAAGATCATGCAGCAGTCTCTTGACACAGGGGTGGTACCGACAGACTGGAAAATTGCAAACGTAATACCGATCCACAAAAAGGGAAACAAAACTGAACCAGGTAACTACAGACCAGTAAGCCTGACTTCTATTATATGCAAACTTATGGAAACTATAATAAGATCCAAAATGGAAAATTACCTATATGGTAACAGGGTACTGGGAGACAGTCAACATGGTTTTAGGAAAGGGAGATCGTGCCTAACTAACTTGCTTGATTTTTTTGAGGATGCAACATCGATAATGGATAATTGCAAAGCATATGACATGGTTTATTTAGATTTCCAGAAAGCTTTTGACAAAGTCCCGCACAAAAGATTAATTCTCAAACTGAACGCAGTTGGGATTCAAGGAAACACATGTACATGGATTAGGGAGTGGTTAACATGTAGAAAACAGAAAGTACTGATTAGAGGAAAAACCTCAGAATGGAGTGTGGTAACCAGCGGTGTACCACAGGGATCAGTATTAGGTCCTCTGCTATTCCTAATCTACATTAATGATTTAGATTCTGGTATAGTAAGCAAACTTGTTAAATTTGCAGACGACACAAAAGTAGGAGGAGTGGCAAACACTGTTGCAGCAGCAAAGGTCATTCAAAATGATCTAGACAAGATTCAGAACTGGGCAGACACATGGCAAATGACATTTAATAGAGAAAAGTGTAAGGTACTGCACGCAGGAAATAAAAATGTACATTATAAATATCATATGGGAGATATTGAAATTGGAGAAGGAATCTATGAAAAAGACCTAGGAGTTTTTGTTGACTCAGAAATGTCTTCATCTAGGCAATGTGGGGAAGCTATAAAAAAGGCTAACAAGATGCTCGGATACATTGTGAAAAGTGTTGAATTTAAATCAAGGGAAGTAATGTTAAAACTGTACAATGCACTTGTAAGACCTCATCTTGAATATTGTGTGCAGGTCTGGTCACCTCGCTATAAAAAGATATTGCTGCTCTAGAAAGAGTGCAAAGAAGAGCGACCAGAATTATTCCGGGCTTAAAAGGCATGTCATATGCAGACAGGCTAAAAGAATTGAATCTGTTCAGTCTTGAACAAAGAAGACTACGTGGCGACCTAATTCAAGCATTCAAAATTCTAAAAGGTATTGACAGTGTCGACCCAAGGGACTTTATCAGCCTGAAAAAAGAAACAAGGACCAGGGGTCACAAATGGAGTTTAGAAAAAGGGGCATTCAGAACAGAAAATAGGAGACACTTTTTTACACAGAGAATTGTGCGGGTGTGGAATCAACTCCCCAGTAATGTTGTTGAAGCTGACACCCTGGGATCCTACAAGAAGCTGCTTGATGAGATTTTGGGATCAATAAGCTACTAACAACCAAACGAGCAAGATGGGCCGAATGGCCTCCTCTCGTTTGTAAACTTTCTTATGTTCTTATGTAAGGTTATGTTACCCATTTCTAAAATCCTTATTTTGTGCAGTTTTTAAAAAAAATGTATACTTATGCCAAGTTATCTCACTCTTTGGTGGCATACTGGGCACATTACATTGGGGTGGGTGCTATTGACCGTGGGCTACATATTTCGAAGTGGAAAGGTCAGAGTGGCCTGGTGTCTTTCTAGAGCATATAAACCCCAAATATTTCCACATGGGCACAGGCACATCCAGTAGCTTGAAAGTTTCTACATTTTCCATCAAACATTTGCATTATAGTGACTAAATGTGATGCAGGTATAATACATTTTATGAAAATACAATTTTTTTTTACAATAGATGTATTTTGTGGTCACATGACCAAATAAACCAAAATTTGGCACCAATTGAATCTTCAGTGTCTGACAAAAAAAAAAATGTATGGTTTTCTGGGATATCTGAAAATAGAGTAATTTTGATGTAAAACAGGAGAATCACAAATTGCCTCTAGCACAGGGAATTACCAGGGCCTTAGCAGAGAACTGGTTAATGGCAGTGTCAAAGACAACAACAATAGTTTATAAATAGGAGTAGTCCGGATTGCTGGTTTTTGCAGTGTTTAACAAATCATCACACATTCTCTGTTTATTTCAATAGCCTACCACCAAATTCCAGCCCTGTGGATTCAAAAGCAAAAAACTTCTTCACAGCTTGGCAGCACAAGGGTATGTATTGAAGGATATAACTGAGGGAAACTTTAAGTAAAATGTTTAAGTAAATGTATTTTTTATAACTCACTTTTAAATGTAATGGGTGTCAAACACAGACACCTAATCTCCTCCATGTTTAGTTTGGGAAGCGAAGTGTTCACGAGCTATCACAATGCCACGCCCCGTAACTATATCCCTCTCCTCTGAATGGACAGCTAAATCGAGATTGGTTGTTTCAAATGTCAATTAAAAGAAAATTATTGATGTTATGAACCAGACTAGAGTGATTTCTATGAAACCTTGAAGCCAGTGATAGCGCTAGCATGATGGACATTTTAGTGAATTGGAACCCTCTGGCTTAAGTGAAATATGGTGAATGGTATTTTATTATGGTCAGTTATAATAAGCTCAGCAGTTACCTGGAGATCATTGACAGATCCCAGAGACCTTGAGCCTCAGGAGGGTAGGCAGGTATGAGGTTTGCGACTTAAAAATAATATCGAAGTACGCATTTTGTTTTATTGGTGCTTGTGCGTAGCAGTTATCTGAACCCCTTATTTATAAGGTAAGGGACTATTTCTGAAACATGTATACCAGCTTCTGAAGGTCACCTGTTCCTTCCTGTGAATTTCATTTGATTTATACCATGAGAAATGTGCCTCATTACCAGGTTATGCAGGTTCATAACAGTCACAACCACCTTTCCCTCCCCTGCCTTTGCTCTGCTATGAAAACAAGCACGTTCAGGTTCTTTTAAAACTGTGTCCAGTTTCTTGTGTGCTTCATTTGTTCCAGAACACATAACCTCATAATTATTATTCATATTTTGCTTATTCTTTAGAGAGTTTTCGTTGAGAAATGCTATACCTGCAGCTGAAACAAGTATTATGTAATTCAGCACAGAAATTTATTTTCATTGCTATTATTTGTAGCTTTGTAATCCAGACTTGCAAACATGCCCAGAGTGTGCAGTCTTGGGAGTTGATTTATATAGTTTATCACACTTTTCTCAGAGGCAGGGCTAAGAAGCAAAGGAATGGAATTCCAAACCTGCCAGCCAGAGGCACAGAGCTGCATGTGAGTCTGATCTTGATTTACAAGAAAGCGTTCATCCACCCCTGTGCATTCCAAATAGGATAACACCTCAAGTATCCCCATTATCCGGGGAATGCAGACACATGGAGTAACTTTTTTTTAAAATTATTTTAAGTAACGGATAACAGTCCAGGGAATATTACAGTAGTATGGTAGTAAGTTCTAGTGATAGTATACTTTCAAATTTAAGGTTAGGTTAATTAATGATTTGCACATATATATTTGTTACCGAGCTTGGGTGATTCAGGTTCGTTTTGATTTTTAAAATATAGCCCAAACACAGCAAAATGGTTTTTAAATCACTGACGCGCTATTTTTAATAAACACAAAATCAAAAACAGAAATAAACAAAACACCTAGCTCTTTTTCGAGCACTAATTACACAATCACTGTAACACTAACTATTATCAGACAGCTAAGCTGTTTACCGGCTAACACAACAAACCTTACACAGGTTCACAAAATTACAGCAAAGGCTTTACACCATACCTTTGCCCCGTTACAACACATGGTCGGGCTTTTCACACAGCAGCCTCGTGTAGACTGACTGCACATTAAATGCACCCACATCTAATTTACAATTTCCCAGGTGCGGGCGACAACACAATAAATCAAATTAAACAATTAACAAAACGTGGAAACACACACCACTTTGACAGGGAGGATTTTAACTCCTTCCCTGCCTGGTTACAATATAGGTCTACACCCCTTTCAAAATATTCATCTTTTGTTGCCTTATAGCCTGGAGTTAAAATTATATATATTTTTAATTTATCTACACATTCTGCCCCACAAATTCCATGTGAAAAAAATATTCTAGAGATTTGTAGAAAATTAATTAAAAATATAAGCTGAAATAGCCTGGTTGGATAAGTGTCCACCCCCTTGTAATAGCAATCCTAAATTAGCTCACGTGTAACCAATCGCCTTCAAAATTACACACCAAGTTAAGTGGCCTCCACCTGTGTTAAATTGTAGTGATTCACATGATTTCAGGATAAATTCAGCAGTTCCTGTAGGTTCCCTCTGCTGGGTAGTGCAAAGATTCTCATATGGTATTTATAATGAACATTTTTATTGCCTGCATGCAGTACCTTACACTTTTCTTTATTAAATGTCATTTGCCATGTGTTTGCCCAGTTCTGAATGCTGTCTAGATCATTTTGAATGACCTTTGCTGCCAGGATACTGTTACCCTAGAGGTAATTTTCCATTTTGGATTTTATTATAGTTTCCATAAGTTTACATATAATAGAAGTCAGGCTTGTTGGTCTGTAGTTACCTGGTTCGGTTTTGGCTCCCTTTTTGTGGATTGGTATTACATTTGCAATTCTCCAGTCTGTCAGTACATCCTCTGTCTCAAGAGACTGTTGCATAATTTTGGTTAGCGGTTTGTAAATAACTTCTATTGAGAGGATCTCATCCGGCCAAGGGGATTTGTTTATTTTGAGAGATCCTAGTCCCGATAAGCAATCAGCTTGCATCAGCGCAGCACACCATTTTAATACGAATTAAAATGGTGTGCTGATTTTTATACGAAATGAGAAAAAGCAGGTTGCATAGAGGATTTATACTGGACCCTGACGCACCTGATAATATGAGGGAGTGATTGTACAGTATTTGTTAGTCTGTTTGTTTTTCTATGGGTCTCTCGCTATGTCGCGGCCCTCGATATATAGTGGATTTATATTGGACCCTGACTCCCACGATATATTGAGTGGGTGGTGTATAATTGATGGTAAATGTACCTCTTTAGACTACAGGAAAACACCCATCAGATCGCAATTCATTGCACATATACCAAAATATGGCAGTGCACAACTTGCAATCTGACATCTTACCACTTTCTGCCATTTTACATGAGGTAAGTTGTGGTACGCATACCACATTCTGACGATGTACCACTTTGTAACAGTACACCAGCTCTATAGTCCAGATCATGGCTTCTGTCAAAGTAAAAAACAAGTCCACAAACTTTAACTTGAAGCTTATCTATAAACTTCAGGTATATTCAAACAGTATTCCAATTCCAAAAGAAAAGATGATAGTGACAGACAAGTTGAAAAAGGCATGCAAATAGAATAATCTAGCTAAAAAAATAAATCGCAAATCATTTTTGGTATTTTTTTTTATTATTTTTTATTTCTTGTGCCTTTTTCCTGAGGGATATCAGACAACGTTTGTTAAGTAAACTGTTCCCCTACTACTACCACTGGTTGAACTGAGCAGCTCCAACAGCATGAACCTACTCCCCCAACATCAGGGAATGAAAATGCTTCCTGTAACCTTACATACCTATCTTTATGCATGACTTCAGGGGAATGTGAATCAAAAAAGCTGATATGGGGGCTGCTTACGAAGGAGCTAAAACTGTTATGGTAAGAAACAGCAGGGGAATTCATGACAGACACATTGACTTCCTCCTTAAGTTTCTATAGCATAACTGGACAGAAACCAGAGAAAGTAGTGCCCTAACCACTGGCCCTTGGGTCACATATCGGTCCAGCTGTGTCATTTTAGAAATAGGTATTATTAAATGTGCTCACTTGCACAGACCAGTTTCACTGTACATATTCCCCACTCTTAGACAGCATGCGCTCAGATGTTTTCCCAGCCAGTTACTATGGAAACTGGGAAACCGTTCTGATCTTAGAGGAGCTGGAAGGAGAAGGAACCCAGACAAAGTGACGTAAAGTCTAAAAACGCTGATGCTGACCCATTAGAGAAGAAGGGAAAGTATGATGTAAGTTGTACTTTATGCAAACTAAATTCTGGGCAGTATCACATTTAAAATAAACAATTCAGCCTCCAGCACATCCAATACATGAAAATACATAATATTTATAAAACAAAACATAACAAAAACATGTCATTTTCACGCTGTATACTGTATATAAAAAACACAGACAAGGACAACTCAGTTCCCGTCTAACCGACAAGCATCTGAAAGCAGAGCTGAGATGTGCTATTCCTTCATTTGTGGCCGATTTCAGTACCAGAGCAAAAAATGCTAGTGCCCAGCAGTCCCATTGAGCCACAGTAAATAGATAATGAAAAAGGTTTCCCAAAAGAAATTGAAGAAGCAGAAGCTCATGGCTCGGGAGTAAGATGTATATTGTAATGACCCTGACGATGGCAGCATCCTGGACGTTGTGTTTGTCTTGTTTGTTACGTCCTGTTAAGGTTCCATGTATTGTGAGGGTACGGGGCACGCCGTTAGTGTGTGTCTGCGTGAGTGTGTGTGTGTGTGCAGTGGGCTGTTCCCCCGGAGGCTGTAAGTAGGAGGGGGGGGGGAGCTGCGAGCGGGAGAACGTGGGTGAATGTCTGAGGGGAAAGAGACTGTGAGAGATGGAGGACTGGCTGAGAGAGTTTTTATCGATGAAGCAGTGTGCGACCCCCAGTGAGTCTGCGGTGTAAAAGAGAGAGAGACAGCTATTTATTATTTTGGCGTGAACCCCGGCCCAAACAGGGTTTCGTTGTGTTATTAAAAAAATAATAAAAGTACGTGGAACCTCATCTGGTCTCCCCCGAGTCTGTCTCACCCCCATAGCACAAAACGCTACATTGGTGTTAAGGTGGGATGTGCCAGGAGGTCTCTTTCTCGGGCACCGAGTGGGAGTAGAGGGGATCCAGACAGAGGTGGACAAGGTCACCGCAGTGAGGGACTGGCCTATTCCCGTCAACCCCCGGCAGGTTAGAAGCTTCCTAGGGCTTGCATCCTACTACCGCAGGTTTGTGCAGGGCTTTGCCACCATCGCTGGAGCCCTTTGAGTGGACCCCTGCGTGCCAGGAGGCGTTCGCCTCCCTGCAACATGCGTTGTGCCAGTCCCCAGTGCTGGCTTCCCCAGATGTCCGTTCTCCCTTCCTGCTGGACACGGATGCAAGCAATGAGGGGATCGGGGCTGTCTTATCCCAGCCGGGTCCGGAAGGGGAGCATGTGGTGACGTATTTTAGCCAGTCACTCAGCAAGGCGGAGCGCCGGTATTGTGTCACCCGACGGGAGCTGCTTGCGGTGGTGGAGGGGGTCCGCCACTTCCGCCACTATCTCTGCGGGCTCCCCTTCACCATTCGCATGGACCACGCTGCCCTGCAGCAGAATGTCAACAAGGGGTTTATTACAGCCGTCTGCAGTACAACGGTAAGGCCGATTGGCAAGACTTTGTAAAGCAGTTCGAAATGATGGCAACGATAAACAACTGGACAGACAGAGAGAAAGCCAGTAATTGAATTGCTTGTTTAGAAGACGAGGCTTTACATTGTTTAACCACTGTCAATCTGAATGGCTGTAGTAGCTGTGGGGCATTGGTTGCTGAACTGAGCGTGTGTCTGACAAGGGAGTATGACGTTAAGCCCCGACATGGGCCCCGTGCTGATCACGGGAGAGAGACTATGCGGTGTGGGGGGAACATGTTGCCAGGGGCGAGCCGGCAGTCAGTGAAAGCAGGCCGCTATGATGGTAGATCGCCGTGGGAGGTGTACCACGTCAAATTCAGGATGGCAGAGCTTACTAATGGCTGGGGGCTGACGGAGAAAGCAGGACAGTTGACGGCTGCATTAGAGGGAGAAGCGCTGCAGGTTCTGCTGGACTTGGACCCAGACGAGGTAGCCCAATACGAGATGCTAACCGCAGCTCTCGAGCGCCGTTTTGGGAGAGTGGAGCCCACAGTCGGGTTGCGCCTGCAGCTGGCCAACCGCACTAGCGCTCCCGGAGAGAAACTGGGCGTACTGGCTGCTGATGTCCAGTACCTGGCCCGGAGGGGGTACCCAACGTTCCCGCCAGCCACCCAGGAGGACCTGGCTGTTGAGGCCTTTGTTCGCGGACTGACCCCGACAGCTCTACATCAGCAGGTCTGATTTGCTGCCCCAACCTCCCAGAGCTCGCCGTGGCTCACGCCGTACGAATTGAGGCAGTGCTCGAGGAGGGGGAACGGGACCATGCCCCTGGGAGCGAGAGTGGTCAGCAGAAGAGGCGGCCTGACCACACACCACCTCGAGCTCGCATGGCCCAAGCAGAAGAAGAGGAGGCCCCGTACCGCACCATTGACCCCACCTGGCCCCCGGAGCTTACCACCCTCATCAGGGCGGCGATCTCCCAGCCGGCTCGGACTCCTGAGACCTCCCCGCAGCTGTGCTGGGGCTGTGGACAGCCTGGCCACTTACGGCGCCACTGCCCAGCAGCAGCCGCTGCACCGCCACGCCTGACATAACAACCGCAGGGAAACGCCAAGGGGCCCGCATAGACGGGACGACGCGTGCCCCTAGTCCAGTCCCCTTAATCGCGGACCACCCAGCTGCAGCGGCCGCCACCAGTACTAACCCGTGTAGCCGACAGAGCGGGGCGTCACCCCCCACGGAAACAGCCGACCACAGACAGTGCTAGCCAGCTATAGAGGTAGGAAGGACCACTGCCGGGGACTTCTGTCATGTCCCCGTCCGCACTGAGGGGGTCCCGTGTACTGCTCTTGTGGACACTGGCTCCACGGTGACTCTCATCCGCCCCGATGTGATCCCTGCAGGAGTCCGGCTGGAGCCCACCACCGTGCAGTTGCGCACTGTGACTGGAGAGCTAGCCCCCATTCAAGGAAAGGGCAACCTTGTTATTGAAGTGGCTGGACGGACCGTGCACCACCCCGTCTGGGTAGCAGCTGTACAGGACCCCTACATACCTCCCCCAGGCAGCCCCGCCACCCTGCCCGGCGCTGCCAACCGCTACCCAAGGGCTGCAGGAGGATACCGCCATGCCACGCCCTACTGTCGGGTAATTCAGCGTCCCCAGCAATCTCCCCTTCGCCACCAGTCTCCACTGAAGACCCAGCTCTCAGCGCAGTGCACGCAGCTGCTTGCAGTGGTGGAGGGGGTCCGCCACTTCCTCCACTATCTCTGCGGGCTCCCCTTCACCATTTGCACGGATCACGCTGCCCTGCAGTGGCTACTGCCGTTCCGGGAGCCGGAGGGACAGGTCACCCATTGGATCGAGCAGCTCCAGGCATTTCAGTACCAGATCCAACACCGGGCTGGTGAGAAGCACGCCAATGCGGACGCGCTGTCCCGTCGTCCCTGTGCCCAGGAGGGATGCGCCCATTGCAGCAGAAAGGAGGAGAGGGAAGCAGAGCTGTCCCACGGGGGGAAGAGCAATGCCGGGTGGCAGTATTGGCTGAGAGGGTGGATTGGAGAGCCCATCAGGACAGAGACCCGGACCTCCGCCCCATACTACAATAGCTAGAGGAGCAGCGAAAGTTCCCTTGGGAGGAGGTGGCCCCTTTTTCCACCGCCACTCAGGAGCTGTGGGCTCAGTGGAGCGGGTTGGCCTTGCATGACAGAGTCCTTCAGTGGCAGTGGAAGGTGCCCGCCATGGGGGAGGTGAGGTGGCAGGTGGTTGTCCCCGGGGCGATGCGTCAGGAGGTGCTAGAGGCCCATCATGGGACCCCATGCACTGGTCATTTTGGACGTACTAGGCCCCTTTCCACGCTCCGAGAGGGGGAACTGGTTCGTTCTGGTGGCCCTTGATTACTTCACTAAGTGGCCAGAGGCATACACTTTGCCAGACCAGGAGGCGGAGACGGTCACTGAAGCACTGCTGGAGGGGTTCTTCAGCCGGTTCGGGGTCCCTCAAGAGTTGCATTCCGACCAAGGGCGCAACTTTGAGTCCCGGGTCTTTGCCGGGATGTGCCAGCGCCTGGGCATCAAGAAGACATGGACCACCCCTCTGCACCCTCAGAGCGACAGACTGGTGGAGAGGTTCAACCGCACGCTGGCAGTGCAGCTAGCTGTCACCACCGCCGCCCACCAGCAGGACTGGGACACCCACCTGCCCGTCGTGCTGTTGGCCTGCCGCTCTGCTGTCAAGGATTCCACCGCATGCACCCCCGCCCTTCTGATGCTGGGGTGTGAGCTGCGCACAGCTAGCTTTTGGTCGTCCCCCAGATGCCCCCAGTGTACCCCCGGGCCCTGAGTATGCCAGGAGATTACAGGACCGACTGGAATCAGCCCACATGTTCGCCAGGGACCAGTTGCAGGCCGCTGGGGTACGGCAGAAGCGGAACTATGACCTCCGAGTACGGGGGCGCCACTTCACCGCCGGGGAGCTTGTGTAGGTCTTCAGCCCCAAGAGACAGCGGGACTGTTGCCCCAAATTGGACAGCCACTGGCTTGGTCCTTGCCATGTCCTGGAGAGGATCGGCGATGTGGCCTACCGGGTGCAGCTACCTCACAGAGGACGCAAGGTAGTGCTGCACCGGGATCGGCTGGCCCCCTACCTAGGACAACACCCAACACCCTCCGACCCAGCAGCTCCTGACAGTCCTCTCCTGCCCCCTCCTGATCCACCCCGCCCTAACAGTCCTCCCACCCCCAGGGCTGAGTGTTCCTCCTCCGACAGTTCAGTTTCCCTGTCCCCTGTGGCTGATGGGAGGCCGTCCTCCACACAGGGCTCCCGCCCGCAAAGACACAACGTCCAGGATGCTGCCATCGCCAGGGTCGTTACAATATTAATAAACACAATCCAGGACAAAAAAAATAAAAAAACTACTACGACTATGACTAATAATATGAATTTACCCTTGTCAAGTGACCCCAGAGATTGGTTATACCTCCATGATACGATTCACTTGCACAGTTTGAATTCAACTTTTTTTTTTTTTTTGGTTGTCTACGCATTTAACAAAAAATCTCAAACAGCAGAGGGGTTTCGAGAATTTTTTTTTCCATGCAGCTTACGCTATACAAAGCTTTGCCGTCAAGATGGAGAATTAAGAAATTAGGTTTGCTTCTGGATGAGACAAGCTGGAGGCGGGACGGACGGACAGTGCTCAATTTTCTAATTAATATTATTAGTGTTATCGTATATTTTGTATACATATTCTACCAAAGCACTTCTCTTACGCTGTCTTGTGCGCTAGATATTCAGTTCATATTTTACTGAAGCACTACAACCACTATCTCCCGGTACTTTGGATATTATACGATTTTATCGATTTATCGATTTGGTAGCGGATTTTAATACAACTTTTGTTCATGTAATATGCTTTATACACATTAAAAGCTCGAATTTTGCATGTGAGTGACATCTAATGTGTGATTTACAGTATTCACGCATTGTCAAACAGTTTCTGTTAACAGGAGAAAAAACAAAACAGCATGATGGTCAAAAGCAGTATTTTTAGATATTAGTTCTTCTGTTCCTCCTCTCTGAACAGCTAACAACCCTGATCAGTAAAATTTGCTGGTTTTTATAGTGGTCCTGGGATTAACTGGCTCTCAATTACCTCGTTTATCCCTTGACCACGTTCTCCATGTGATTTCTAATACGTATGGTCGACAGCCAATTTGTCAGTAAGTTATTAGGTGCTGACTAAGCATTCTCACAGGATGTTGTTTGGCAGAACCGAGAAGCAATCATCGTCACTGACAACTACTTTTAACTATAATAATCAAAAATACATTTTATTAATAACAATAATACTGTAGCGATGTCAAAAGGAGACAAAACATCTATATATATATATATATATTCTATATATATTATATATTTTATATATATATATATATATATATATATATAAAAAGGCATTTGTAAATTAGCATTTTTAAATTTTCAAAATTTTGTGAACAACCATTTTGTACAACTGTTTTCAAAAAGTTTTCGGGTGGGATTGGGACACTGTGGCAGGCTGGCGAGTGGATAGAGGCCCAGAGACAGACTGCAGTTCAAAAAATATATACTTTTATTATAAATAAACACAAAATAAAAAGGCACAAGGGCAAAAATAATGATGTTTAAACACAAATAACCAAACAAAAAGCAAAACTTACAAAAATAAAGATTTCCAGGCTGGGCGATGCCTTCACTAAACACAACCAAACACAACCAAAAAAGAGCTTTGCTCTGCCACACACACATAAAATGTCACCTTATACTTTATTTTTCGGTTCATATTTAAAGTAGAAAACTGGTGATAAAACAATGCATTGTTTACGTCATTACTGCTAATGATTTGTATGCGAATTATATTTATTTTGAATGTAAGCATAAGAAGTTGTATATTGAAGCTAAATCTTAACAGTCTGCACTGAATGTCAGATCTTTTGATTGTTTGGAGGCCCATCAGAAACCTTGCTGAGACCCATATTTGGGTCGCAATGCTAGAAAGATTAATGGTGTTTATAAAATGGCTTGGATAAATTAAGTGCTGTGATTGGCTGAACAAGATCACATGATCTTGGTTTTATTTCGCTACAATATGTTACAATCAAACAGTCTTCAGGGATTATTTTTTCTCAGTGGATGGATACATAATATATTTCTTATATTTTTCCTTAAAAAAGCCAGTTTGTGTAATTATTTTCAAAAATAAATTTAGCAGTTTTATAAGTGAAATATCCCACTCCAGGGTGTGCGGCAAAACAATTCTTACCACACCCCCTGTCGTGGGTTATTTCTTACTTACTGAAGAGGAACCGGCTTAGTAATCCAGCAACTCTAAACTGCGCTGCTGCACGCTGCTTCCCTTCACGGGTCCAAATTAATCAACCCGACCACTAACCGACAATACCCGACCCGATGTAAAATTCTTGTTATTCGACCCAGATCCGACCCTGCCCGAAAAAACAGTGGAACAGTTTTCCTTCTCCAGCTTAGTATGCACTGACTAGATACAGTATTAAAGCCGTGTTTTTTTCCAGGAAATCTGGTTGAACTACAGACAGGGTTTATTGCATCATGAACCTACACAGAGGACTGTAAAATGAAATGTTTGTGTAAGAGATGCAAAGATAAATACATTATCTGAAAATCTAATTAACTGAATGTGTGATTTTTTTTTACAAACTTAGAATAAGATCAAATGGAATTGAGATGTAAAATTTGTGTTTTGCAAAACTTGTTTTCCTTCTTTGTCTTTCACGTCCATGAACAAATCAATTACTTCCGACTTTTAAGAATGATGATTCTAAAAGAAACACCTTCAGTATGAGTCACGAGTCTTCCTCTGCGCTCTGCAAGCCATGTCATGTGCTACTGGGGCAATTCTTTTTAGTACCAGAGCATCTTTAATAGTAATTGACATTTTGTGTATTACTGAGTAAACAAAATCGGACCCGACCCGACCTGAATTTTTAGTAATGTAGTGTGTTTTTTTTTTTTGTAGCCTAAAGGTATTAGAATGCAGCAAATTACACACTTCTGTTTTTCCAAATACTTCTAGGATATCTGCATCTGCATGCGCTTTAGTCATGAATATCAGCTTCAGTAAGTTATTGAACTGATTGACTGATTTAATGGTTTTAGTTATTAGTGCCTTACCTTGTGTTTGGTGATGTAGTGGACTGCATTATATTTGGCAGGGCAGACATTGGCTCTGGGAAGGTTGCAACTCGAATCTCACACAAAACAGTCTGGTCAGTAACTCGGCAGGTGAAATGATGATCCAGTGTCACGCGGAAATTGGTGCCCAGTTAGATGTGGTCCGCCCCAATCCATTTTCAGTGGTATTTCCTGAAAAAATGTGTCCATCTGTGTAAAATGAAATACTGTCCCCTCTCAAATAATGTCTCCTGGCTGTATTTTGCCCCAACTGTACACATTACCTGTCAAATACTGCTCGCCCTTTCTCTGAAATAGACAACAAAATAGAAGTGCTATCTTCCACTTTATTAGAAATGTGAATCCATGGGAAGAGGCAGACAGCTAAAGAGTTCGAGTGGCTGTGTTAAACAAGTGCAGGGTATGTTGTTCTACAGTATCACACTGTTTGTAGTTACTTTAATTCTGTTGCATTTATTCACACTTTATTAGATTTGGCTCAGTGGATCAGTTGTTCTAGCTCATTTCACTCAGTTGGACTGCAATACATTCGTAATGCTGGTTTTAGCAATAATAAGGTTTAACAAGGAATGGGTGAGGTGATAATCAGCTACAGCAAGTAGATGCAAATTGTGCTTCAGGATTGGTTTGACCACAAGCTTTCTCCAATTGCAACTAATTTATCGCTATTACATTTAATTATCATATAAAAATCAAAATTTCTCAACAAAAAAACAAATAGAGCCATAGGAATGAGGGTTTAAACTGGAGTTTATAGGAGGAAGAAGTTAACAAAATATGTTGACACTGGTGTACTATTTAGAGGGTGCTAAATCAAATACCATTTCACAGTATTGGAGCCCATTTTGTAAAATAAGTGTTTCCTATAGGTCATAATCCCACAGGTGTCCTGTTTTATAACTGCACAAACATTAGCCATCTGGTGAAAATGTATTAATGACCTTGTTTTGTCTTAGAGAAAGAACACGAAGACACCTTCTGCCCCCTCAAAACAGTGGGGCTCCTACTTTGTGGATGTCTGCAAAGGGCTGAACGAAGAGGAAGAGGAGGGGTCATTGAAGCATACTTGGTGTTGCCACAGCATAAACACTTACAGTACCATTGCCATTCCCAGTATAGAAGCAATAGCAGGTATGGAATAAGACATTTCAAATTGCATTGCATTGGGCTCAGCTGATTGTTTAATTAGGGAAGCTACAGTTCCATTATTTCAGCCCTACCTCTTCCTGTCAAGAGGGAAGTGCTTGCGTTGCTAGGTCTGGTCTAGTGAAATTTTTAGACAATGCAACATCGGCAGGGAAAAGCAAATGTGTGACGCTATAACTCTTACCAAAGTAACTAGTTTAGGTCCCTTCTGAAGAATTTATCTGGTGTCCCCAATTCTGATTTTTTTTAATGTTTTCGCTGTGATGTGGGAATCAGTGCTTTTCAATGTCCCCTTATACCCAACAGGGTGAGTTCCCATTCACATCCTTCATCTGTAGGTGCTTTGAAACAGAGAGCAGTGTTGTTGAGTTTAACATTCCTTTCTCGAACTTGGACGGTAACTGATTGTTTCATGCACATATTTAGAGGTGAGCTCTGAACTGCACTGCAGTGTAATTGTCCAGTAGTATTCTGGGAAGGAGAAGCAGATATTACTTACTGATGGCAGGGAGCCAGGGCTAATTAGAAGTTGTGCAAACATTGACACGGCAGACAACTCGGCATGCCGAGAAAATTGAATGATAAAATAACCAAGCTTTGTTAATTATGATAATGTATTATTTTTCAGATCTCCCATTGGATTATATATTCCCAAGGTTTTCACCAAATAAACCGAGAACAACTGGCTACTACCCCAGACCTCCGGAAACCCTTCTGAAGATGAGCGAGAGCAGCCCTAGAGAATAAAGCATGGGAAAAGGTTTTTTCCTAATCCACGGTTCAAATTGTAAGCACAATAGATACAACTAAATACAATAATGGACAATACTGTAAGTTAAGACAACCCTTAGTCAAGTGCTGTTGTCCAGCAGTCTTCTTGAAGATAGAAATGTCATAATTTCACTGGGATACAAATTCACATAAACCTTGTGGGTATATGTGCAAATATATTTGTGGTAGGATTTTCTTCATTCTCTTGTCTCAATATAAAGTGCTCTAGGGGAATCACGTTAATTAGAAAACGATTGAGAGGGGACAGCCAATCAGCTTCCAAATCTAGCAGGCTTCTATTTTGCATAGATGCCAGCTGGAACGTTGAAGTGCTTAACTGTGAATTTAATTTTAAATCAATCTGCGCATAAAGACATTCTAATCTATAATGAATCTGATAACATAAAAAGCTACTTAAACATACCTGACGTCACAAATGCTGCTCTGACTGGCATTTTATTTGTGCAAAACATTTGCCTGTGGAAGAGGAAAACTGTACATATTAAACAGTATCATTATAAGCGAGTCAGTTTTAAGCTGAGTAATTCCCCATTAAAACGCATGCTGTTTGGCAGGGACACGCCTTCTCAATACATTGTAAACGGAACTCCATTCTAACAGGATCCATTGTAAGTGGTGTGCATCTGTATTAAGTGTTTATAGTTATGGATGTCTATACAATAAATACAGAAGTTAGCTAAGTTTCTTTCTGCCACAGGTGTTCTGAAGCTCTGGTCCTGATTTGATTTATTACTTTGTGAAATCCAGGAAGACCCGACAACTTCCCTTGTGTAATGTTTTCTGTTTCAAATGCTGTGTTAATATGCAGCAACAAAACTATTGTATGATCAGGTATGCGTGCTTCCTATGCTAAGCTTTAGAATGTTTTTTTTTTTTAAATGTTGGTTTAGATTTAGCATTAGGATCATCACTCACTGTATTTCTTTAAATATTATTTAAATACCAGCTTGAATGCTGAGTCGACAGTCTGATATTTTAGTTTGCCTTTAAAAGCATTTATACTTGCAACATCAATTGTTTTTTAAATACTGTAGTTCACACTATCTGACATGTTTCTGTGTAATGGGTTGTAAATGGGTTGTTATGTTAAAAAATAAACAAATAAGTGCATATTTAATTTAATGTGCACCATCTGTGAAATACAAAGGATTCAACAAGTTTTATAAAATAAAGCCCTGGTGTTTTCTGAGGTATAAATTACTAATCCCCAATACTGGTTGTATTCAACACACAGCATACACATGTATTGTGATCAAAAGACTATGACAACACAACTTGTTCATACTATATTTGTTTTGATTTTAATGACCAGGGATGCTGGGAATCTGTTCAATGTGAAATAATGGTTCAGAAAGGAGACATCCACAATACTGGAGCTCAATAGCCGCCCATATACGCTGGCCGAACTGTGATGTAATGTATATTGATTGATGACAGCTAATGCCAGCGGGCAGGACAAGTGGCACTGGGCCACCTTCCCCCTGGACAAGGGACGCTGCAAGGTGGAGGCAGGGAAGGAGGAAAGCAAATGACAAGGAGGCATAGAAAAGAGGGCTAATTCAAGGAAGAGTTTAATTACGTATGTGAATAGGGTGGATTCCCCTTTCATAAACACAACATAGTTTCCAAAGAAAGGCACAAATGTTTTATCTTGGCAGGTTTTTAGACCGTTTATGTTTACATAATAATACATGTCCAAAGTACATGGATCCAGTGTACAGAAGTTCATAAACCAGGATTTCCTGTTGGAAAAAAATGTGCCCTGTGGTAACTTATTTAAGCCTATAGTTAGTGCCAAGTAAAGATATGAGTTTTAATCTTGTACAAAACACAGGAAGTACATTTGCACACATGCTTTATTTGTTTTACGGTTCAAAATAGGCTTTATCTTTCGCAAACAAAAGATTACTATAAGTAACCAGGTCTGTGGCCATGCTTTACTGTTTCAATCAGACCATGCTTATACTGTTGGGTCTAAACTGTACTGGTTCTAAACTGAACCAAAACCATGTGGGAGAAATAGATTACTGACTGCAATCCTTGTGCCCTATCTGCTCCCATTAGTGATGAGGATTTATCAAGTAGCCTAAAGAAACCGTGTAGTTGTAAAAGGTAATTCCAGGCAGAAACCTCTGTCTCTACCCTGTATTTTAATTGGGCTTCTCTGAACCCTTCTTATTTTAATTAGCCAGACTACAATTCCAAAGTACTGTATTATCAATCATACAAAGGCCTCACTACTGCTAACCATTAGTTCTTAATATACATAACCAAGTTATAAACCATACAGAAAGTGTTGATTTGAGTAGCACCATGCAGGTTCCACTAGAAAAGCACTTCTAAACAAATGCCCATTCATAGTTAAATGAGAAGAGAGCATCTTGTTTTAAAGATGAAGTTTTGAGAATTAAATCAGGAGTCAGTACTGTGAAACGGGAAGGCGGTTCCAAAGATCTAGCCATCCGTGATCAGAACTCATGGCATGGTTCGGTAGGCGATCACAGTGGCGGCTAGATTTAGTTCTGTTGTTGTTTAGATTATTAAAACAGACCCTGTTGTTTTAAAAGGTAAGTCTGCACCAACAATATCAAATTAAATGTTTGTACATTTGTCTCTTTGATTTTTTTTAAAGAATGGCAAATATGTAGCAAAAAAGAAAAACGCAGATCTACACATTTTTTTAAGTTAATTGAAGGTTTTGCTAAAGCATTTCTAAACTAAATAAATCAGAGTTTGATATAGCAATTACCCTATAAGTTAAAGAATGGAACAGCAACAACTCACACCAGTGTGTTTTTTTTTTTTTTTTGCCCATCCATTCCCAGTATGGAATGTGCATTATAAATAAGTATAGAAATAACACATTAACAGATGTCTGTTACATTATGTACGCGTTTCCATATGTTGTATGTGTATTGGCAACAAACGATCACATTTGCCTTCAAATGTTAGTAAAAAATTGTATTAATACAGCCAGGCATTGTTTCGTTTCATTGTTGTCATAAAAATAAACTACCTACACGTACCATAAATCTGAATACAAATGATGAATGACAGGTTTGTGTCTGTGCAGTATACCAACCTACAAATTATCTGCACGCAGGATTACACCTCCCCAACTATTTGACACATTACTCGTACCGTCTAGTTAAATAATAGAGAAAGCCTTAAATACACGGATATAATAATAATAATAATAATAATAATAATAATAATAATAATAATAATAATTGTTATGACAATAACTAAAGACGTTCTGTGCCCGCTTTTCTTTCTCCAGCTGCTCCTCCCAGTCTTGTGCCGGTGGTGACGTCGTTTGAGTTCTCCTGAACCGCAGCATACCGAGACCTCCCTCACTCAAAGTTGCAGCGAGGTCTGAAGTATCCCCCACGAAAATTAACATGTATCAATATACGGGAAAACAATGATAAATAAACACATCGATCAACCGTCCGCTTCCAAGCTCTATGACACCTGGAAAGAAACCTGGGATCCGTTACTTGTGAAAGGTAAATTACAAGCTTTAACACGTTTGAGTGATGGTATATTGATCGGCAATTTAAAACGTGAAAAGTGAATCCACCCTTTTCATTTAAAAGGGGCTACATGTGTACCTGTAACCTGTAGCAATTAGATTAGACATATTGTATTATAATATAATATAATGTATTATAATATATAATTCTATTGCGAAACTTGTAAATAGCATAAATCTGTATCAGCTGTGTAATCTGCGTTTGCCTAGCTTTACGTCTTGCCTTGTACTCGTGGCAAAATGCCATTATTTAATAACATTATTTACTACCCCTCGACCCCCCTAATTATTGAAATAATGTTTAAAAAAGGATTACTACATAATTACCAATATGTCAAATAATCTCAAATAACTGGGGTTTTTTTTATTATTATTTTCAGTCAAAGATAATGTTTCGATGTTTAAATTACTAAACTTTGCGTGTAAACAGTATGAATTTTTAGGGCTGCATAAACCGTTTTATTTATTTATTTATTTTATTTATTTTTTTGTTTGTTTTTTTTTTCTACGTGATACTATAGACTATTTGAACCTACCCGTATTTCAAGAGGTTTTAACAATGAGCGTTTGAATATTTTATAAACATAATAAAAGCATAGTTAAATAATTGTCCATGGCAACACCACCATACCATTAGAATGTGTAACTAAAGTAAATACATTGTACAAATAAAATGTGAGTGATATAGAATATTACATTAAAATAAATCACACACAGACGTCAGAAAATGTATCTTTAGGTAATATTTTTAGATAGTAAACTTTTATGTTTTCTTCTTGACTTGAAAACCTTTAAAGTAATCGGAGGCGCAGATCCAGCCTTTTTACGACTGCTTGAGTCATTAGCGCATGTGCATTCCAACCTTATACCAGTTTCATATGGTAGAAGCATAGCGAAGTGCAATAAAGCATAGGAAGCATGGTACAGCTCAGAAAAAAAACAACACATGGCAACCCTGAAGAACATGGTAAAGCATGAGAACTGCAAAATGACTGTGCAGATTTGCCAGAGCAAACTTTTATAAGGGTAATACTGTTTTAATATTGTATAAATCTGCTGTCACATTGAAGTCTAAGCTTTCAGCTTTTTAATTGGGGGGTAGGGGGGCTGTATTGCTAGACCCTGTGCACGTGCCTGAGGAAGTGTCATTTTTTTTACAGTGAATGAGATTGAAAAGCTTTAATTGGTGGGAGAGACCTTAGGGGCACTCATTTCTGGGTCTGAATTTTTGTTTTGGCTTTAAGGGCCCTACTGGAGTTGGGGAATTCCATTGCAAAGCAGAACGACTTCAGGCAGAACTGAATTCTGACAGAGTAGAGTAAAGGTTAACTTTCTGTTACAAAGCAGAATACATTTTCTTAAGAGAACCCCTCCCCAGACTGGCCTCTGCAGCAGAATTTTACATTGTGCAACAGCAGAGATGTGATTGAAAACATTGGCATCAAACAGGAAGAATTTGGAGTTGTACAGGCCACCTGTCAATTTCGTGTAGAATCAGTGGAGGGCTAGCTCAGTCACAGTGCATTTTGAAATTGTCACCACAACACAGAAAACAAGAATGATCTATGCAGTGCCAAGCAGGTTGTGGGCCTGCTGAAGTTAGTAAAACATTGTATTCTAATTATATTTTCTATACTTTTGTTCCAGGGCACAGTTTGCATCACAGTTTAAATAAACAGCTGTGAATGACTGGAAACTTAAAATCTAAAGTAGTTTTGTAACAAAAAAAACTGTTATTATGACCTTATCTGTAAACATTTGTAGACCCATATTACAGAAAATGTAAAATGCATTGATGTAGTCATTTTTTTCACAACAAACAAAACCATTAGTTGTATCATATTTTGTGCAAACAAAAAAAAACAGATGTGAAGCAGAAAGCATACACACCAAAAGGGAGCATTTTAACCACTATGCAAAAGAGACAGCCTCTTCTGCATTCATGATTATAGAGCTTCATCTCATCTCACTGACAGGACAGAATCCATAACGGCAGTGCATCACACAACATTGCTCGAAACACTAACCAATCAGATCATTTTGTTGCAGTAGATTTTGTTATGATATGCACCAGTAGTGCTTTTGATTTCTGTATCAAGCTATAAAAAAAAAAACAAAAAAAAAAAACCACCATTTGGTGCATGCTGAAGTTCTGTTGGATTGGAGGTGTTGTCCGATGTAAGTGAAGGTTGTAAACGAGCAGAACTAAGTGGCCATGCTTCTATGAATGCTCACACCATATACGCGCATGCTTTAAAATTACTTGTGAAATGCAAGAGTTGGTAAAGATATTACCTAAGTAAATGTTACCTGTGCTAACGCATATGTACATCACCTGAACGGGACATTTTTTTCTTACTGCAGGTTTGTTTTTCCACAATGAAAATACAACTTTTTAAAAAAAAAGATATCTCACTTCTGTGTTCAAGCAATACATGTACATATTTCCAAATGTTATTTTTTGGCTTCTGAAAGGTACAAAAATACGTCACAATTTTAATCTAACCATTTGTATAAAAAACCCTTATGGCTTGCACTGCCCTCACACAGTTAAACCTGCAATACACATCAGTACTACATATGCCAATGAAAAGGTACAGTGGGCTGTTGTTTAGAACAGTAAATCTAATAAACAGCAAAACACATCCAAAAACACAGCAGTTGGCAGTCTGATCTTAGTGTATTCACTATGATCCATAGTTTTGGATCTAATATAAGCCAATGGGTCTTACATGTTACAATTACAAACCGATCACACACATTATTGTTATAAACTGATGTTATTATCGGCACTTGCTAGTTTGTTTTTAGGATGAAAGGTCAATTTGTCACATGATTTGAAGGAATGAAGAAGTCTTTTTAATCCTGACACCTAGGATTTTCCATTCAAACTCAAAGCCAGGTAAAGAAAAAAAAAATCAGTATTGGATCAACAAAACCCAGAAACACATTTAAAATAAATAAAAAACAGAAATAAAAATATGTATTCTGTAAACACTGCTCTCCCCATTGTGTCTGTGTAGGTATGCATGCATACATATTCATTAAACACTGCTCTCCCCATCGTGGCTGTGTAGGTATACATGCATACAGTAGGCACCTCTTGCTCACCTTCCATAACTATTCTTTTGCCTTTTTTTATTTTTTTATTTTTTAGAGTTCAGAAATGCTTTGGTGCCACTGCTGTTGCCATAATGAGAACCTACACCCGCGGGGCACCAACAGTGTTTTTCATACATTTGATCTGCTCCTTGTTGGCCCTCCCAGTTGATGAAAACCATGGTTTTGGAATTCCCTTCCAAAATGGAAATTATGATGGCCACCCCATGCTTTACTTCAGTAAGGGAGAGATGGAGGACCTGCAGCTTAAAGCTCAGGGCACCCACCGACACATAGCAAGCAAGATCCAGGAGGCTGGGCAGACCATGCTGGCTACCCCAAAGGAATACCTCCCTCCCTGGGAACCAGCGGATTTTAGTGCTCGATGGAATGAGATCTACGGGAACAACCTTGGGGTGCTGTCCATGTTCTGTGTGCTTTATCCTGAGACCACAGGGGCGTTGGATCTAGCTAAAGACTACATGGAGCGGATGGCAGCACAGCCTAGTTGGTATATTTTTGTCTTTATTTTTTTTCCTTTAATCAATGCACAGTATAAATGTTCCCACACAGTCTAACAATTTGGGAATTGGAGCCAGGCAATCTGATTTTCTTTGTTTTCTATGCTACCTAAAAGGCTTAGGTCTGAGTATTTCAACTCTGGTCCATAGGGAACATCTAGCAATCTATGGTTTTGTGTCAACCAGAGCTACACATTTGTTCCAGTTTACATAAAAGACAGCCTGTAGACTTTAAATTGTCTGCAGCTACAGTGAACACATTAAAATACAGTACAAATGAAGACATACAATTAGCGCATGAGTGGAACTGAAACCTACTGGGGGTTCCTGTTACAGGAGTTTAGAAACACTAGCTGAGATCAGTTTAGCTTCAAATGTGAGCACAGATGGGATTGTATTGGGAATGGGTTGTGACAGCTAGAATTTTATTCAGGAATACTTTTTTAAAAGGTATATTATTCTCATACAGCACAGGCTCCATATTTGCTAAATATCAGGTGATAGAATTGAGCATGTCAATATAGGCTCAGTAGTTCAGGACAAACCCCTTAAAAGTGCTTGGATGCTGGGTTGGGGATGTCGAGCAAAGTTGGCAACTAGGTCATTTTACATTATGAGAAGGGAAGTGTATGATAATCCTATCCTTTCATTTGTTTTGATCTTTTTGAATTACAAATTGCTGTTGGCTTCTATATTTTCAGTCAATTAACAAGTAGTAAAATAACTACTGTATTTAAAATAAAAGCTGTTGTCAGTTTGAAGAAGCCAGAGAGATGTCTGTACTGGGCCCCAAAGGGAGAGCTTCCTGCTTCCTCGATTTTTGTATTGCTTATCCTTGTTTCCATGTTTTCTTTCAACACTTCAGACCAACACAATAGTATAGGAAAGGCTGATGTAGCTCTAGAGGTACATAAATAAGACTCTGAAATGATTAAATTAGTTATACTGGGGTAGTCTATCTGCTCAAAGATTTTTCTATTTTCTTTTTACATTTCTCTTGCTCATGCTGTTAAATTTGTTTGGGGAGACTGCATTGAAATTTTGAATCTGGAAGACTACCTTATCTAGTTTGACTATACATCATGGTGATTTGTTGTCTTTTCACTGCAAGGTTGTACTTTCTTAACTAACTTCTTGGTTTGAAATGCACAGCCGAAGAGCGTCAAGCCATAGGCACTCCAGCCCAATAGCAAGGAAAATAAGTAGTTTTCTTTACTGGAAGGAACCTTGATGTTTCACTGGTACATTAATCCAACATACAACATACTGTGCGCACTGTTTTCTTTATCACCTTTTCTGTTAGAAATTCAAGTTATTAGCCTAATACAATGGGGATAATGGTACCTGTAGTTCATTTCAAAGAAGAATTCAGTGGTTGTTGGGATGCCTTTAAAGATTCTTTCTTTGTAATTTATCACAAGATGCCTATCTCTAGGCTGGCAGTGTATTGGCAGACAAAGTATCTTTGCAGGGGGTGGAGGGTTTGTTTACATTGGACTATACAAACTCAAAACAATAGTTAATAAATTAGCTGCAGATCAGTGTTCTGGGCCTGAGTGCTTTTGAGAATTAGATTTCTATTATAAGCCATTTGACCAAAGCAGCTTGGCTTTACCAGGCTGAACATAATAGATTGCATTGTGAATGATATGTATTTGTTTATTTTGCAGAGTTTTGTGTTCTACACAGTAAGCAGCTGGGTGCCTTGACTGTCAGATATCAACCAGTTGCTTATGTTATGGAAAGATCAATCAGTTAATCAATCAATCTTTATTTTATATAGCGCCTTTCATAGCGGACAACCATCACAAATTGCTTTAAAGATGCAGCAACAACAAGAAAATCTGTAATACTTTAAATACAGAGAAATGCATAATACATGATGTACAGTAAAAAAAAGCATAATACATTAACTACATGATAGTAGCATAATACATGAAATATTACACTAAATACAGTGGAAAGTGCAGAATACTTGATAGTAACATAATACATGAAATAGTAGCAGCAACACAGCAGCTAATAGCAGATATCAGGCTGTAGAGGTAACTTTTTTGGAGGTGCTTTGAGTATTCAGAATTTTTTTCTGTTTGTAATTACAGGATCAGATTAGGCTCCATAAGACTTGGAATTCTTTAAAGAAAATTTCCGGCCTAATGTTTTTGTTTATTGAAAACCCATGTGGTCTGGGTCTCATTCACAGGAATGCTGTAAACATCAATGTGACCAAGGAAAATAACAAAAAGATTTGGGTTACGTTTATTTCTACAATAATCTATAACAGCTGTTGAAACATTTTTTTAAGTGAAGGGGAAATTAAATATTAAAATCTGTGTACCATGAAATCAGTGATGCTCATCCAATGAAACATTCCCATTAGAACAGTGATTTAGAGTTAGCAGTGTGATCAAAAAGAGCAACACCCATTATAGTTGCCACTGAAGATACCAAAATGTAAATCTGTACCTGTCACAGCATTGAATAGAGGGAAAGTGAACATTATTTCATTAGGATATCAAAAATAAAACATTCACACCACACCCACTTTGTTTATTGAATGAGTTTATATTTTTCTTCCCAGCTAAAAGTTAATTCAATTTGCGTTAATGTGTCCCTTTTGTCTTGGTTATCTACATCTGAAAGTAACACATGTATTCATTATAATACTCTGATACAACAGGAATTTAATAATCAAAGGATAAAGAGCAACTAAGTCTACAGTTTAACCCTGCATTTCCTCTATGGAGAGGAGAAGTGTCATGAATAACATTAGGGGTTCTTACAGCAAACCATGGTCCTTAAAGAAGACTGAATGTGGTCAGCGTAACCTTTAATTACTCAACCACTAAGTTGTAGAACAGTCCTGTGTGCCCAATACTATTAAGATGTGTGTGGAGTATACTGTAATTACTGTATTTAAATGTTATTATTTTTTGACTTGACAAAGCTACAAGTAGAAGTTTGTATCTTTCATGTATAAAACTTACATAAGACCCATCTGAAAATTTAGACTTTTCTCAAGAGGTAACATAATTCTTCAGTACATTTTGGTGTTTCAGTGTAAACATGTACTGTAGCAAATGCCTTGAGAGATATTGATTAATCGTTGGCCAGTTAATTAAGGCAGTCCTTGTGATGCTCTGTGGTGGTGTATTTGTTGTCTCTGTGGTTTAGGATGGCCAGAGCAAGTTGTATTTGAGTTGAGACCATTCATTCAATTTTGCAATCATCATTGTTTCACAAAATTATTATTATTATTTTTTTTTTTTGTTCTCGCATCAAGTCATGGCAGCACTTGTATTTTTCAAGCCAGTAAAATGTCTGGAAATTGACCGGTTAGTTGAGGCATTTCTGTCTGTCAAGTTTATTAACTTTCATGCAGTGATGAAAGGGCACAGTTGGAGGATGGGATAGTGGATATTTATGAGTTATTAAAAGCTGCCATATAGTCCATGAGCCAAAACTCAGAAAGCCCTTAGGTTTTTTGAGTTGGCTGCAGACCCCCGTCAGACTAAGGTGGCTCTGAAGCAGTGGAAGAAGTTTCTATCTCATGATGCAAACAAGACAGCTCTTACCCAGTTCTTCCTTCATGAGTGGTCCAAATATAAATATGAAGAAATGTTTGGTAGCCATATTATCTATTGTGGATTTAGCAAACACCATCATAAGTTTTATGCCAGCAATGGAAGGGTTTGGCATCAGGTTATAAAGACATTAGAGTCTACACATGAGGAGACAGATACTCGTATGTTTCTGCATGCCAAACATGCAGCTGATGAGGAAAACACCACTGTAGTGATCAAGACTCCAGATGTGCGGGTCCTGGCTTGCTTTTTGCAGAAGGACATTTCAGCAAGAATTATGATACATACAGGAACAAGAATGCGCAGCCAGTTTTTAGATGTGTAAGTGCAAGAACTTGACACCACCAGTGCATTCCATGGGAAGGGGAAGAAACTCTTCTTTGACTTAATTGTCAGCAGTGCAGGACATTGTCAGTCAATGAGAAAACTGGGGCAGCAGTTTGATATAAGAAAAGAGGTAGTCAAGTCTAGTGAGGCTTTTGTCTGTTCTTTGTATGGTAAAGCAGGAGATCAACTTAGTCAGTGCTGTTACAAACTATTCAGAGCAACCAGTTATCACAATGCAGAGCTACCTTATAGTAGCACTTACGAAGTGGGATCTACCAGGCTGCCACGTAAAGACATGCACTGGAAGCCACATTAACTATTCTGGGCCATGTTGGACATGGGTGGATTGTGGTTCAAGGGATCTCACTTTCAATTGGATGACTATCTTGCCTGCTCCAAATGCCCTCATGGAGCAAGTGTGGACAGAGCTGTGCCAGATACATATAAACCAATTCTAACTTTGTTTTCCCATCACTGCAATCCTTCTCTTTTTTTTTTTTTTTTTTTTTTTTTAATTTTGTGATCAGAAGACATTGATGATTCATTTTTGTGTGCCAGTTATGGGGCAAAATAATCCCCATACACTCTCTCTCTCTCTCTCTCTCTCTCTCTCTCTCTCTCTCTCTCTCTCTCTCTCTCTCTCTCACACACACACACAGACACACACACATTTGTATACAAAGAAGATTCACAGTTCAGTTCAGTGTTGATTTGGGACTGGAAGACAACAGTCCTTTTGTCGATTGTGACTCCATTTATTTATTTTGACCTTGATCCTGCCTTAAAATGATCATATTGTTTAAATTAATGTATCATTGTGGACTGCTTTATAATACAATTACACATTATTTGTTTAAAAGCAGAGCTTGACTCCAGCATCCTGCTTTTACCATCTTTACTTACCAACTGACTACAGTATTTGACCATAAATGCAATTTATAGCATAAAAAAATAAAATCAGGATAAGTAGTATTGTTATGTTTATAAACCTGACAAATAGCACTTGTCTGCATAAACTGTTTTGTAGAAGTTAACATTTTGTAGCTTGGTGAAACTGAATCCATCACAGAAATGTATTTTTAAAAAGTAATTTCAGATGTGAGAGGTACATTCAGAATATACTGTTGCTAAGCCAAGCGGATACAAACTCAGCTTGACAAGAGGCAAAAATGGAATCTAGACATGTTAAGGAACAAAATGATACCAAAAAGCCTTAGTCTGACTTGAACATTCCTGGTCTTGGCCCGTGGACTGATGGTCCCTGTGACGGAAGATGAGTTCTGGTGATGAATCTTCCTCCCAACCTGTGAGGGCGCTAAAGAACGAGAGGAGAAGTATCTGGAAGGGCTGGCCTGACAGTTCGTTTCCGGGTCAGGGAAGTGGGTCAGCCTGGAGGGAAGCGCGACTCTGTTGTAAGACCGTATTGATTTGAGAGGTAAACGAGAGGCAGCTGCAAGTAATAAGGCAGCTGCAACCGTTTATCTCGATATCATGCGGGATTACATATAGGGGCCAGGGTAACGCTGATCTTCTCCTTCGTTTGGGTTAACGCTTGGAGAGAGAAGGATCGAGAGAGGAGCTCTCGTTGTAAAGAGGAATTACGTGTTGTGTTTGTTTGTAATTGTCTGCGTTTTGCACCACCAGACAGTTAACTCACCTGTCCGGAGCTGTCGACCAGGGTCAGCACAATCCGGATCACCACTGCACGGAACCGTCACGAAATACAGTGTCTTCACCCACCACAAGCACGTCTGCACTCACCCAGGACTGGTGACCGTGTCCTATTATTGCTATCCCCGTGCTTTACACATTGTTGTGTATAGCCGGGGATTTATTATTTAACGGTCACCAGACCTGGATTATAAATAAAAGCACCTTTTCACTGGAAACTGTTGTCTGCCTGTCACTCCTGCATCGCATCACCGCTATACCTGTTCCCCTCCACTAGCCACTTTGCCACAGTCCCATAATAATTTTCAGCTGCACAGTATGCTAACAGGTGTTCCTGGGTTATGTTTACTGCACTACAATGTTGTAAAGTGCTCAAGCTTCACGAGAAGGGACTTTATTTACATTCCCCAGTATAACAGTTTAAAACCCATTTGCCATTTCTGAAGGTCTTGCTGCTACTGCAGGCTTTGTTTTAGCTCAGGCAGCAAAAACAAAGCGAATGTGTTTTTGTTTTGTTATACTTCTAATATTTTACGTGAACCCCTTAGATTTCTCATACTTTGCCAATAGAAACTTTAGTAAGAAAAAGTAATTTTTTCCCTTGGTTACCCTAAAGGGCTTTCAGCTGTTCACAAATTTATATATTCTTATGTCATCCTAAATTCTGTTGGGTGTTATACTGTTAATATTATAACATTCAATAATGTAACCAACATTAGAGGAGAACTTTGTTTCTGAACAAAACTTCAACACTGCTTAACAAAAGTAAATCAACCACAAAACCATCAGAAACTATCATGTTCTCTACACCAGTGGTTTGCAACCCCAATCCTCGGGGACCCCTCTGTTTTCTGGTTTTCATTCCAGCTGAGCTCTCAATTACTTAACTAAACCCTTAATTGATCTACTAATTAGCTTAATTAGCCTTTTTAATTGTTTTCAGCTCTTAAACAATTGGAGAGTTCAACTTAACTATAACATGTTATAAATAACTTGAAATCTGCAGCTTTGTAGGAGCTGAGAACAATTCAAAAGGTCTAATTAAGCTAATGATTAGTTCAATTAGTGCTTAGTTAAGTAATTGAGAGCTCAGTTGGAGTGAAAACCAGAAGACGCAGGGGTTCCTGAGGACCGGGGTTGAAAACCCCTGCTCTGCACTCTACTGTAGAGCATTGTTCATGTGTTTGTGGCACAGTGATTTACAATGAACTTGTTTTTTGGTTCTAGGTTGGTAAAAGATGCTCCTTGGGATGAAGTACCTCTAGCTCACTCTCTTGTTGGATTTTCTACTGCATACGACTTTCTGTACAACTACCTGAGCAAGTCCCAGCAGGACAGGTTTCTGGAGGTGATTGCCAATGCCTCCAGGTACATGTATGACAAGTCATACAGCCAAGGATGGGGGTTTCAGTATCTACACAATCACCAACCTACTAACTGCGTGGCACTATTGACAGGAAGCCTTGTACTAATGAACCAAGGTAAGTCGTCTTGAGAGCATGCTTGAGTCTGTAGCATTAGGTGCGGCTGCATTGCAGCTACAGTACACTATGGCTGGAAGAGAAATCAAATGAAGCAGAAAATAATCTAGTCTGACCTCCGTTCTCATATCTCTGTATACAGCGAGTGGAAGATGATTAAATCAGTTTGTATTTACTATTCAAAGATCCATTTCCGATTGACAGAGCCTTCTGTGCACTGCTACATGTTGCCGTTTTTTTTTTTTTTTTAATACTGTTTTTGTTTTAGAGCCTAATTAGTACTCCTGAACTTGTTAGTGACAGGCTCAGGTGTGTCTAAGCAAGCTACGAGTAAACTGTACATTGTACAGTGCAATCACTGTAATCAACATTATGTTTCAAATTTTCAACAGAAACACACTGCAAAAACATAACCAGCTGTTGAGTATGTCTCATACATTGTGCAAGCTTCCTTATAGGGTACTAAGCAATGCTTTTCTTCAAATCAAATCCTTTCATTCTTTGATGTTTATTATACTTTTATTCAGCTCAAACATTTGCTCTACAAATACAGTATCTTGGTTTCCAGATATTGAAAAGAAATGTGTATGTTTTGGGGAACATCTGCCAAATATGTGCTTCATTCAAAGTGGTACAAGTCGTGGCTGTCACAGTTGGGAAAATGAGGAATAAATGTTGCTCTGGAGTTGATCTGGATGTATTTGTTACAACATGTTAAAAGTTATTGTATACAGAGTACTCAGTTTCTGGGGCTGGGGTTTGCTAGAGGATCTTGTACATTTCTATGTATAAGTTTCATGCAGCAAGAATGTACCGAAGTAATTAAATTACACTTATATTTTGCCTGAAACACACTTGGCAGAGGCAGTGGACTATTGCCCGACCATTGGAAAAGGTAATTGTAAAAAGCATTCACTCTCATTTGCAACCCACAGACTCTACCATCTCTGCAGTAGTAGAGCCACTAGGTTATATGAAAAGGTTGCTGGTTAATTCTGAGACTTACTGTTTATTGAGGGATGTCCTAACCTCTTGAATGTAACTTTACAAACTTCAATTCAAATCTTATATATCATGTTGCTAGAAAATATGAACCTAACTTTTATTTATATACTTGGTGTTTCTTTACAGCATTGCCATCGTTTGTCTGTTTCAATTTATATTGGAGACTTGCCATAATTGTAGTGGAAAGGCTTAGCACCCTCCCTTCCTTCTGAGGTCGGCGTCTCCTGCACCACAAGACAAGACCGCAGGCCAAACATGTAATCTTTCCATGTTTCTGTAATCCGTCTTTGAACTATGTATATGGTATAAAGATGGATAAAACACCTGAAAATAACCTTTTCTTAACTCCTTCCTAAACAATTTCTGAAAGATTGCCCAAAAATGATCATTTCCACCAGGGCAGGCCTACAAGAATTAGCAGCTTGGTTACTGACAGGACACCAGGCTGACCTGTGCTTATTAATGCCTTTAAGCATGTGTCTTTCCTACAGTGATTTGCAATTATACTGGGATAATCAGTAGGCAATACCAGGAATAATTAATATTGTGGGGAATGTAGGGGCCAGCACACACTTCACGCTGATCCAATTGTAATGAAACTGGGAAGAGACATCCCTTACAATCAGCTTTTCATATCTTGAAAGTAGCTGATTCAAAAAAAAAAAAAAAAAGTTTTAAGTAAACAAACAAATAAATTGCAGTATAACACACTCTCTGTGTTTACTAGTTTACTGAGCAGCAGTGTGTTCACATAACGGATCAACTGATAACTTTTTTCTGGATAATGTGTTTTACCATGTCAGAAGTTAACATCAGTAGTACTAAACTGGAGCGTTTCTACACAGACGTTTGGATGCACAACCGCCATGTCTTAAATTGACCCAGTGTTTGCTTGAAGGTGTTTGCTCATATGCTGCTTTTCAGTCTCTTGTCTATTGAATGAAGTGTGGCAAGGACAAGCCACAACAGCCCTTTGCTTGTTTATTTTTTATTTTATTTTCTTTTTGTAATTAAACATGCATCCTGTTCTGCCAAACTAACACCCTCTGTGATTGCTTTTCTGTGTTAAAACAAAGTTACAACAAACAGCGTGCACATATTGAAGCAGCGGGATTCTAATTCATAGCCAAATAAGTGATCTGCTAAAAATCTGATTATGAAACTGGAGGTCAGACCAGGTGTAATGCTTCTATAAATCAAAGCTGAAGGCCTTTTCATTCATGTGTAAGTTCTGAAGCTTACTGCGCATATAGAAAGAAAATATGTTTTAATGTGTTTTTTTATGAATGGGAAATATGTTAAATATATGAATAATATATTTATAACCTTACCATATATTTTGAACATATAAAATAAATATGTGGCTCACAGGTTAAATTATATTTAAAATATATTCCAGATGCACCAGGTATTTTTGTGTTTTTTTTATGCATTACTAATTCATTTTATTTAACTGACTATATATATATATATATATATATATATATATACACACACACACACACACACACACACACACACACACACACACACACACATTTATATTGTTATCAATATATATTTGCAACAAATTTACCATACATTTAAAATATATTATGTTTTTGCATTATATTTGTGATACATTTTAAAAACATTATTTATGGATGGCATTTAAATATATTAAAACATATATTTAGAAACAAATTGGTGTACGTATTTTGGAACGGAATAAAAATACATTAAGAATGTATTCATATGTTTCCCTAAAATGGATAATGATGCTAATATGTGATGTTGACCTTAGACATTGATTAAACAATATAAATATATATATATATATATATATATATATATATATATATATATATATATATATATATATATACACACACACAGTACAGTACATAAATTATATATTTAATTGTATTGAAACATGTATTTACCTTTTTAAATTTAATATTAGTCAATATATTTATTATACAAAGCATTAGACCATAAGAACATAAGAAAGGTTACAAACAAGAGGAGGCCATTCAGGCCATCGTGCTCGTTTGATATATATATAGTTTGTCATACAGTATAAGGCTATTGCCGGAGCAGACTCATGTAAATTAGTTGCTTGCAAGATGCTGTGGGGGTGGGATGTTTGTGTGGATAGTGAGATTATTGTTGATTATTGTAATTTGATTACTGTTTTCATTGTTTAAGTTATTGTTTTACATGTTTATGGTTTATTTGGGAGTATTTCTGTGATTTATTATTATAGACGGCTAAAAACACCCGAGAGGTGTGTGTGTCTGCAAGAGTGGGAGGTGCCTGTGTGCGTTATTTTGTGCTAGTGAGCCGTGACTCTCTGCTGCTGGCAGAGTTGCTTGCTACAATTGCTACAATATTTCTGTATTGATTTATTTATTTTTTTATTATGTGCCTGTGGAAGGGTGGTGGGTAATTCACTGACACAGGAGACAGACAGGTGGATTTGGCAACACCGCACAGGTGTCAAGTTTTATTTTCGGGGTGCTGTTTTTAAGTTTATCCCGCAGATGGTGCTGTGGGTTCGTGGTCTGATTTACCAACGATGGTAAACAGAACCACGGGCATACCAAGCGATGGTACACAATACCGGCGCCCTTGCAGGTGCTCAGAGAAATAATAATGAAAACAGAATGCAAAAATAACACGGGACAAAATAACACAATAACAAAACTACAAATAAAAGGTGCTGCACTGTGCAGCAATATCCCGGTCGCCGCTGCCTGTGCGACCCGGATCTCCATCCTACAATGCGGGCTACCTAGCCTGCTCTGTTATATTTTTAAGGGGTCTGCCCAAGGGTTCCCCGCTCTCACTGTCTCACTGTGACAGTTTCGTGTATTTTTCTCTCCCAGCTGGTTCTCGATTCACGACCAGCGTTTCCACACTCTCAGTGCATCTATAAGGATAGACCTGAGGAAAAAGGAGAGCGTTATTTTAAAGGACCAACAATCTTCCAAGACTCGCCTCTCAGCCATTCAGAGAGGGGGAAAGTCCACACACCCGCTTTCCCACCTCCCCGTGTCACTGCCATGACTCGCAGGCGGTTGTTGGACGACTGCCGCCATCTTCCTGCAGCCCGTGAACACGCCAGCAGAGTCAGCACAGATCTCTCCCTGCTACAGTGCCATACACAAGTACATACTGCATATTAAATATTATATCAAAAATATCAAAAGCATTAATGATATATGTAACATATATACACATTTTATATATTTTAAATACATAAAACTTTACCATATATCTCACATATTATTCATATCTAGAAAAGGGGCCAATTTTGGTGTATTCAATCTTGATAATATATTTCTATTATATTCTATTCAATTCAAGAATGATGTTGGGAAAATGTAAGTATCATACTTTTATTATTATATATTACAAAGATATTTTTGTTCCGTATGGGTGGGCAGAATTGTCAATCGACCAAAACTATGTTTAAGAAAAAAAAAAGTACGCTGGAAGTTTTTTTTTTTATACTGTTGATCTTTTTTCAGACTAATTTCTCTGTATTTAAAGACACTAGGGCAGAAATGTTCCTTTATCACATTCATTGTTTTCAGAACATTAATAATCTAGTCCAGCGATACAGTGGCTTGCGAAAGTATTGACCCCCCTTGGCATTTTTCCTATTTTGTTGCCTTACAACTTGGAATTAAAATGGATTTTTATTTGGATTTCATGTAATGGACATACACAAAATAGTCCAAATTGGTGAAGTGAAATGAAAAAAATAACTTGTTTAAAAAAATTCTAACAAATAAATAACGGAAAAGTGGTGCGTGCATATGTATTCACCCCCTTTGCTATTAAGTCTCTAAATAAGATCTGGTGCAACCAATTACCTTCAGAAGTCACATAATTAGTTAAATAAAGTCCACCTGTGTGCAATCTAAGAGTCACATGATCTGTCACATGATCTCAGTATATATACACCTGTTTTGAAAGGCCCCAGAGTCTGCAACACCACTAAGCAAGGGGCACCACCAAGCAAACGGCACCATGAAGACCAAGGAGCTCTCCAAACAGGTCAGGGACAAAGTTGTGGAGAAGTACACATCAGGGTTGGGTTATAAAAAAAATAACCGAAACTTTGAACATCCCACGGAGAACCATTAAAGCCATTATTAAAAAATGGAAAGAATATGGCACCACAGCAAACCTGGAAAGAGAGGGCCGCCCACCAAAACTCACTGACCTGGCAAGGAGGGCATTAATCAGAGAGGCAACAAAGAGACCAAAGATAACCCTGAAGGAGTTGCAAAGCTCCACAGCGGAGATTGGAGTATCTGTCCATAGGACCACTTTAAGCTGTACACTCCACAGAGCTGGGCTTTACGGAAGAGTGGTCAGAAAAAAGCCATTGCTTAAAGAAAAAAACAAGCAAACACGTTTGGTGTTCACCAAAAGACAGGTGGGAGACTCCCCAAACATATGGAAGAAGGTACTCTGGTCAGATGAGACTAAAATTGAGCTTTTTGGCCATCAAGGAAAACGTTATGTCTGGCGCAAACCCAACACCTCTCATCACCCTGAGAACACCATCCCCACAGTGAAGCATGGTGGTGGCAGCATCATGCTGTGGGGATGTTTTTCATCGGCAGGGACTGGGAAACTGGTCAGAATTGAAGGAATGATGGATGGCGCTAAATACAGGGAAATTCTTGAGGGAAACCTGTTTCAGTCTTCCAGAGATTTGAGACTGGGACGGAGGTTCACCTTCCAGCAGGACAATGACCCTAAGCATACTGCTAAAGCAACACTCGAGTGGTTTAAGAGGAAACATTTAAATGTCTTGGAATGGCCTAGTCAAAGCCCAGACCTCAATCCAATTGAGAATCTGTGGTATGACTTAAAGATTGCTGTACACCAGCGGAACCCATCCAACTTGAAGGAGCTGGAGCAGTTTTGCCTTGAAGAATGGGCAAAAATCCCAGTGGCTAGATGTGCCAAGCTTATAGATACATACCCCAAGAGACTTGCAGCTGTAATTGCTGCAAAAGGTGGCTCTACAAAGTATTGACTTTGGGGGGGTGAATACTTATGCATGCTCAAGTTTTCTGTTTTTTTTTTGTCTTATTTCTTGTTTGTTTCACAATAAAAAATATTTTGCATCTTCAAAGTGGTAGGCATGTTGTGTAAATCAAATGATACAAACCCCCAAAAAATCAATTTTAATTCCAGGTTGTAAGGCAACAAAATAGAAAAAATGCCAAGGGGGGTCAATACTTTCGCAAGCCACTGTATGTTAAGTTGGAGCTGTTATACACAGGGAATTAAATATACTGTAAAAGGCTGAAGTTGAACATTGTGATTCCGACTGTAGGGCTTGTTTGTTGAACATGTTTAAGTTTAGGATCTGATGCACGTACCATATGTACTGAGACTACAGATTATGAAACTTTGACCTACTAAACTAAACATACTGTAAAGTTTGCTGATATAACATCAGTCCAGTCAGCTTCATTTAGTAAAAGATTAACCTTTAATAAAAAAAAAAAAAAAAAAAAAAACATAACTGCTTGCTTACTGAAATGGATGCATAGTGTTGCATTCTGACCTATTTGTAGAAAAGTAAAAGAGCCATGTTAGCAAATACATTGTTGTGAGGCGAGAGTGTATTAAATGGAATGTCCAGACAGTAATTTATGTGTACAGAAATAAAATAATTTATTTTTATTCTCTATACACAACAAAAGGATTAAATAACAAAAGAAAACAAAATGGTGTGAGGGAAGGAGTGCAGGGGTGAGATCCAAAACAAACCGTGATGACTCGTCTTTAATTGTCTTTGTGGCGACCCATACATAAACAAAAAAAAGACAAAAGAAATGTTAGTGTTTTAAAAATCCCGCTGCACCAAACCAGTCTCTCCCTCCACCCGTTACTCCTCCTATTTTACTTTCGGACCAACCCCGAACACAGTAGTACGTTCCCTTTAGTATGTAATGTCCCGCCTCTGTAGTCAGTGGAACACCAATCCCCAACCGACACGTGTCCTTATCCTTCACTTGACTCCAGTGGCTGGAATTTACATACTCGTACTTCCGCCCCTCACCAAGGTGCCGCCCCTCAAAAGATGACTTTTGCCATGGTCACGAGATCTTGGTAAGGGAAGTCCCGAGTTGGTTTGATGCCATCTACTGTCGGGAGGCTGAATCACAGACCGAAATCCCTTTGACTCATCACATATCCCACCCCTCAGAGTGGAGCCGAAGGAACACTCGGAAACCTCTAACCCTTCCCTTTTCCCTCCCTCCCGGGAAAAAAAATCAGCATTTTGATGTAACTTACCCGCACGATACCTTATTTGAAAGGCGAAGGGTTGGAGCGCCAGGTACCACCGCGTAATCCTAGCGTTTGAATCCTTCATCGTGTCTAACCACTTTAAAGAAGCGTGATCTGTGATGAGTACAAAGGGTCGTCCCAGAAGATAGTATTTTAAAGATTCCACTGCCCATTTCACTGCCAGGCATTCTTTCTCCACTACCGAATACCTCTGTTCTCTGGGCAGTAACTTCCGACTGATGTATAGTATCGGGTGTTCTATACCATCTCTCTCCTGGGACAGAACCGCCCCCAGACCAGTCTGCGATGCATCTGTCTGCAGGACGAACTCTCGGCTGAAATCCGGGCTTATTAATGCTGGGGCCTGACTCAAATTAGTTTTAATAGATTCAAAGGCTGTCTGACACTCTGCACTCCACTTAATTTTATTTGGAGCGTTCTTTTTAGTGAGATCAGTGAGAGGGGCGGCTATAGTGGAAAAGTGTGGAATAAAGCGGCGGTAATAACCAGCCAACCCTAACAGTGATCTCACCTGGGTTTTCGTGGTAGGTACCGGTGAATCCAACAAAGCCTGGACTTTTGAAACCAACGGTTTCACTCTACCCTTACCCATTATGAAACCTAAATATTTAGTTTCTTCTTTTCCAATAGCGCACTTTGCCATGTTCGCTGTGAGCCCCGCCCTCCTCAGAGACTGTAAGACGGCTTCTAATCTAGTCAAATGTTCTCTCCAGGAAGAACTATAAATGACTACATCATCGATATACGCAGCTGCATACTCTCGATGAGGTTGTAAAACCCTGTCCATTAGTCTCTGAAAAGTAGCAGGCGCTCCATGAAGTCCGAACGGCATAGTACAAAATTGAAAAAGACCCTCTGGGGTTGAAAATGCCGTTTTCTCACGAGAGGCTTTCGTTAATGGAATTTGCCAATATCCTTTCGTCAGATCCAGAGTTGAAATAAACCGAGCTTGCCCCAGTTTGTCTAAGAGTTCATCTACTCGAGGCATGGGATATGCATCAAACTTGGAGATAGCATTCACCCTCCTAAAATCGATACATAATCGTAGTGACCCATCTGGCTTGTCTATTGGTACTATTGGGCTACACCACTCACTTCGGGAAGGTTCAATTACCCCAAGTTTCAACATACACTCCACCTCCCTTCGAACAGAATCTCTCCGACTCTCTGGAATGCGATACGGTCTCTGTCTAACTCTTAGACCTGGCGGAGTGATAATAGCATGTTCGATCAAATGCGTTCTTCCAGGCACGTTAGAAAACACATCACTGAACATATTAATTAGATTGCTTACCTCTTCACGCTGATCAGGAGTTAATTGTTCCCCCATCGGGACCTCAATTGCTGACTCTGACTCAATTGAGGGTCCAAAATCCTCTCCCTCCTGTACAGGAGATATAAAATGGACTTCCCGTTCTTTCCACGGTTTCAGGAGATTAACATGATAAATTTGACTTTCTTTCCGACGCCCAGGCTGTCGGATCTCATAATTGACTTTACCAATTGCTCGAATAACCTGAAAGGGACCCTGCCATTTAGCAAACAACTTAGATTCCGATGAGGGCAACAATAACAACACTTTATCTCCAGGTCGAAAGTTCCTAATTCTTGCATTTTTATTGTAGCTTTGTTGCTGCTTCTGCTGTGCCGCTTTGAGATTGTCATGTGCCAATCGACCGACTAATTCTAAGCGATCGCGTAACTGCAACACGTATTTTACTACATTTTTAGACTCCTTTGACTGTTCTTCCCAGCCTTCTCTTATGAGATCCAAGATACCCCGCGGCTGCCGACCGTACAAGAGCTCAAACGGGGAAAACCCCGTTGAGGATTGTGGTACCTCGCGAACTGCAAAGAGCAAGTAGGGAAGCAGTTTAGCCCAATTGCGTTTTTCTTGATCTACAAAGCGGCGCAACATATTTTTCAAAGTCTGATTAAATCGTTCAACAAGCCCATCCGTTTGAGGATGAAAAACTGAGGTTCTAATTGAACGGATTTTCAATAATTTATATAGTTGCTGAATACAGTCTGACATAAAATTAGTGCCCTGATCAGTGAGAATTTCTTTCGGGATTCCCACCCTAGAGAATATTTTTACCAATTCATTCGCTACAGCTACTGCATTCATAGAGCGTAAGGGAACAGCTTCTGGATATCTCGTTGCGTAGTCCACTACTACTAAAATATACCGATATCCTGACTCTGTTCCCTCCAGAGGGCCTACTAAATCTACACCAATCCTTTCAAACGGTACCCCAATAATTGGAAGTGGAACCAGAGGTGCGGGGCGAACTGACTTAGGGGCAGCTAATTGACATTCAGGACACTCCGATACATACTTCCGCACAAGACCATAAACCCCAGGCCAAAAAAACCGGGCCAGAATTCGTTCCTGAGTCTTTTCAGTTCCCAAATGACCTGAAAATGGAATGTCATGCGCCAATCTCATGACTTCTGACTGAAAAGGCCTAGGAACCAATAACTGTTTTACGAGCTGTCCCGTCCCGGGAGCCCGGGTTATTCTATATAATAAGTGCCCAGATACAGAAAAATGCGGAAATACCACCGGTTGTCCTTCCTGCATATCCTTCCCCTCGATATATCTAACCTGTTTCCAAGCATACTGTAACGTGGGATCATTTTGTTGTTCATATCCCAAGTCAATATCTCGGTCCCAATGGTTAGGTACACAGAGAGGAGTGTCTTTTATTACATGACCTTCCACCTCAGTAACCTCGCAGCCCCGGTTACACTGAATACCTACTCCCTTTCCTTGCCGTTTAAGCGATTGGTTTACTTTTGTGTCAGACCCCTCCCCTTGTCGTCTCAGAGTTCCCTCATATTTTTCCACCCGACGCTCTCTTTTTGTTTTTCTTGGGCGGATTTTAGGGTTAAACAGGTCGGATTGCAACGGAAAAATCTCGCCAATTGTTTTCTCCTGTTGCTTTAATTGTCCCCTGGTAGAAACTAAGACCATTTCCCGACCTAAAATACGATCAAAAAACGGCCAGTCTCTTCCCAGGAGAACAGGGTATGGTAAACATTGCGCTACAGCCACTTTAACGCAAGCTGAATAATCACCTACAATAAGTCTAACTTTAGTGGTGGGATAAACCCGAGTTTCTCCATGAATACAGGAGATAGCCACTTTACCCTGTGGCTCCCAGGCTACCCCATCCAAGAGAGCTTGCCGAATCAATGTTTGTGCACACCCAGAGTCCGCAAATGCGTAAGTACTCTTTCCCCCGACCTGTACTCTTAACTGATAAGGGCCCTCCCGACATTCCCCAGTGTTCCTACCTGTTACTGCTGACCAGGATCTTGTCGCCAGGTCCACCTTTATTACTGGACAATTCCTGGCAATGTGTCCAGGCTCATTACATTGGTAGCACACTTGGTTAGGAGGCATCAACGGAGTTAATCTGTCCTGCGAGTCCGCGACCGGCAGGTTAGGGGGATTCTCTCTCGCCCAGGATGGGGCTAACCTCGACCTCCATGGTCTGAAGGTCTGGTTACCCCCTCTGGGCTTCATTGGTTGGTTGGTCCGAGTTAGTTTAGGGGCAGGAGTGGGGTCTGACCCGGCGCCTTCGTTTGCGTCTTCGTAGGCCTCCGCCAGGAGGATGGCATCCTCGAGAGTGGTAGGTCGATTCCTCTTAATCCACTCTCGATTCCCTGGCGGTAGTATAGACGCAAACTGTTCTATAACTATTTTCTGCACCAGTTCTTGGGGTGTATGTTCTTCTGGCCGCAGCCACCGGGTGCACTGATCTAAAAGATATTGTCCCGCAACCCGGGGCCGCATCCCCTTGGACAGCTGGTATTCCCGAAAACGGCGCCGGTATGTTTCCTCCGTGATCCCGAGGCGTGAGAGAATGGCTTCTTTAACTTTAACATAGTCCCCTGCATTCGTGGCCGTCAGGGCTCGATACGCTGCCTGAGCTTCCCCTGTCAGGCAGGGTGCCAATTTCATGGCCCAGTGTTCCCTAGGCCACTCTGCAGCCTCTGCCACTCTCTCAAAAGTAATCAAGAAAGCCTCGGGATCATCTTCCGAGGTCATCTTCTGAAGATTAGGCTGAGCTGCAAACATCCGGGCAACCGCTCTCTCTGATGTTGATATTGATAGTTTTTCCACCAGCTGTCCAAAGAACTGGGCGAGCTGTTCCTGGTGCCGTGTCTCTCTCTCCTCTCGCTTCTCCTCCTGCTCCCTAAACATTGTCAAAACTGTAGCTGGATCCATTTTCACTTCTGACACCACGTGTGAGGCGAGAGTGTATTAAATGGAATGTCCAGACAGTAATTTATGTGTACAGAAATAAAATAATTTATTTTTATTCTCTATACACAACAAAAGGATTAAATAACAAAAGAAAACAAAATGGTGTGAGGGAAGGAGTGCAGGGGTGAGATCCAAAACAAACCGTGATGACTCGTCTTTAATTGTCTTCGTGGCGACCCATACATAAACAAAAAAAAGACAAAAGAAATGTTAGTGTTTTAAAAATCCCGCTGCACCAAACCAGTCTCTCCCTCCACCCGTTACTCCTCCTATTTTACTTTCGGACCAACCCCGAACACAGTAGTACGTTCCCTTTAGTATGTAATGTCCCGCCTCTGTAGTCAGTGGAACACCAATCCCCAACCGACACGTGTCCTTATCCTTCACTTGACTCCAGTGGCTGGAATTTACATACTCATACTTCCGCCCCTCACCAAGGTGCCGCCCCTCAAAAGATGACTTTTGCCATGGTCACGAGATCTTGGTAAGGGAAGTCCCGAGTTGGTTTGATGCCATCTACTGTCGGGAGGCTGAATCACAGACCGAAAACCCTTTGACTCATCACAATTGTTCTTCCTGTTTAGATTCACTTTGTATGCTATACATGCTTTGTATGTAATACATGGTATTCACTTTACTGTTACATTGTTCTGACTGTGGTTTCCTTGACGAATCAACAGCTTTCTGTGGATTTGTCAATATCTGCCCCTCACTTCTCTTCAAAGCCACTTAGCCACTTTTAGTAAGATGATTTGTAGAATGAATCAATTAAAAGATCAAAGGGTGACGTCACAGAAATGTTTTAAATTATATTACACACAGCAGTTTGTATCACCTGGCCTGTATCAGATGGGAATGGTAACACATTATTAATATGCAATACATACAATAAGACAGAAACAGTGTACACTTGCAGAAGGTTTGTTTAATAAAATCTCAATTCGCTGAGTATTTTTGTTAGAAATAATTATCTGTCCCAGCTTCCCATTATCTCATAACTGTAGAATAATATTAGCCTTTGCTACTCTGTATTCAGACACAGAGGCATTCATTTTAATTGATGAGGACCAGTGGATGATCATGGAAATGAAGTACAAGATATATTGTTGTGTCTTATTTTCCACAAGGCAATGGATTTACCAGACTTGGAATCTGGCAGCAGCAGTTTATTCTCTGCATTTTCTTGGCATGTGTTCCTGCTGGGAGCTCCCAGGGGTGAAACTTTGACTCAGTCTCTGCATGCAAATTCCAGGGTCATGATGATTGACTTGTATATAGTTACAGTAACTGGTTACACTAACCACAGGCTTATAGAACATAAAACTGCCCAGTCTTAGCGGAAGTTTACTGGAAAAGAATGTGCTATGATCTGTAATCTTTCCCAATCAAAGGAAGGGTGCTTCCAGGAACTCAGACATCCACATTTCCTCAACAAAAATGATCACAGACATTTCATGAGACAGTAAAAGAAGAATATGTGACTATGAATGCTGGACAAAAAATAAAATGTTGTTTCAACATTTTTAGGAATTGAAGAAGTAGATATCTTCCACTAATAAAAGTGAAATGGTCATTCGGAACTGCAAATATTTGCAGATACAGTATTACTCTGGGCTGTGTATCTTGGCTTGTTAAGTGGGCACATTGTTGAGTGATTCACTCTTATTTGCTGATTTAAATCTATTCAGCATGTAAAGGTTGGAAAAATCCAATAGCAAAAACAGAAATGTTGACACATGGTTTATGTAAAAGCTTTTTATGGGGTAAATACAAGCACCTTTTTGTGAAATAAACCCTGAGTTTATTATTATGTATCAATTTTACATCAAATCAAAAACATTAAGTGAAGCTTTCCAAATAAGTCATAGGCCCATGTGCATAAAACTTACCATCTCCTTTATCGTGCCAGTAATAGCATTTAACATGACAGTAGTTCATCAGGTGATGCATAAACGCCATTTACTGTCAAAGAACAGGAATTATTGGCCTTAGAGACCAATTTTCCCATTAACATATTGTTTGTCCGATTCATTAATCAGTATTGTGCCATTAGCCCATTGCAGTCCTATGTCCAACCCTGTCCGACATCATCATAAGGACGTAAAGCACAGGTGTCTAGTCGTTTGTTCTCCAGAAAAACCAAAGAAAACCTTTCAATGGCTGAGTGAGACCGATAGGAGCAGAATGAAGCCAAAAAAATAAAAGGGGGCGTATCTGATAGCCCCATGCATCGCAGAGACAACACGGACACAAACAAAGGAAACAGCTGCTTCCACATCCAGCGCTTAAAGAATATCACTGACTTTTGCGAAGCTTTTTGAGATGTTACAGTAATTAAATAGTGACTTGGATCGCACTATTGAGGAGTTTGGTGATAAAATGAGTGATCAGGAGAGGATTTATCAGTATGCGCGACTATGAAGAGGTATGTGAAAAATACAGCGAACAAGGGGTGGGGCTTGGCTAGCGATGCAGTACTGATGTTGTTTTGCCATGCATTGCTTTTAAAACCTGTTTTACTCTGGGGGGGAAAAAAAAACAACATGTGTGAAAATAAATTGGACCTAACGCGCCTGACAAGAGCTGAATAAATGGACTGCAAAGGGTTAATTGGAAACTTTGTTGTGTTTCTGTCCCTTAAATAGCCCTCCATCTGGTCTATGCTTCTGTGTCGTTTCTTTGTTTGGTGTTTTCTTACCTGGTATTATGGATCCAAATGTAGTTCTTGCATCCCTGTCGTCGGCAGTCCTCTGTCTTCAGCTCCGGGACCTAGCAAGCGGACCTTCTACTAGGCTTGTCTCTTGCCAGAGATCGTCCAAAAAAATGATCAAGCTTGGACAATTCCTCACCTGAAAACCTTTAACAGAAAAATGTTTTACAGTGCTGGTGATTCCTGAGAGGATCTCATCACCCTTCTCATCCAATCTGATCCCTCCACTGTCAAGCCTGCCTCCTTGCCTCTGTCTACTGCCAAAATCGACATTTCCCCAGGCCAAACTCAATTCAGTTCGACTTCTCGTGATCCTGTCCCAAATCACATCTAATGCTGCTCTTCTTCGTTCAACCTTTCCATGGCACTCTTTAATTCGGAGTCTCCAATCCCAGCTACACCTCTGCCCTGTCCTACACTCGTCTCCAGCAAACTTGGTGGTGAAATTCAGTAAGGTAAGGAATGTAAATCTAGTCGTGTTGCTTCTTTCGTCCCTTGAAGTCTATGACAATTGAGTTCTGGACTGTGGAAATGTTTCCATCGTCGTGAAATCTAAAGACACCCTTCTGCTAAAAAAGTCAACTTTCCCAGAGTTTGTTACAGTCTACGGTATATTTACAGATAATCTTTGTGACACATGTCCTATGCGCTGCTCGGAGCTAGACGTCTACCTTAGCCATCTAGCGACCGATCTGGCCGTGAGATACAGAGGCACAGCTTTACAAATCTTTCTCTGCTAAAGCTCTGCAACTCTGGAACAATTTAACTTCAGAATTAACTGTGACATTTTAGACAATGAATTGTTTGTCGCCACTTCACAAGTTTAAGGGTATTCTCTTGACAGATTTGCAGCTCTGCTAACCATAGAGCTCATTTGTGTTCTCAATCCTCCCAAACCCACAACAACTTGGTCATTTGCAACTTTGTCAGTATTTCATCCCAAACTCAGTCTGCATTTATCTTTCATTCCCTTCTCAATTACCTTCTAGTCTTTCCCTCCTGATTCGCCCTCCCCAATCTAACAACAAATGGGGAAGACAGGTCATTTTCACTGGCATGAGTGTTTGCCCTCGGTACGCTTGTCCAGTACTGTCTGCTACCATCAATCCTGACACTGGCTGCTTCATTAATTCATCACCCTGACAGCGTATTTGTAGCCTGTCTCATCACAGGTCTTAATGACGGATTTCCCACAGATGTAAATTCATTCCCTCTCTGTGTCTTGCATGTCCCGGAATCTAAAATCAGCTTTAAATAATCCCGAAGCTGTTGATCAATTACTGCACAAAGAAACAAGGAAAGGTTTTATGATCACCCGTTCTCTGAACCCCTTTTTTGCTATACCTCTCTAGTCCAGTAGGGGTCGCTATCCGCAAATATTCAGGCAAGAAAAGGATCATTGTTGATTTATCCTCACATTCCGGTTCCTTCCCTAGTGTCAATGATTTACTTCCCCCTGACCAATTTTCTTTACATATTTATAATCCACGATTTGTTTAATTAAAATAGCAGGTCATGCGGCATAGCTTTCTAAAGCTGATGTTGCTGATGCTTTCAAAGTTATGCCCATTCACCCTTCTCAGTGGCACATTCTCAGGGTTCAATGGGAAAAAACTATTTTATTTTGCAATATGCCTCACTTTCGGATGCAGGAGTAGTCCCGGCATATTTAATTCCCTATCTGAGGCCCTATGCTCGATTATTTTAAATGAACAGACTTCCATTTCTTCTTCACCTGCTAGATGATTTCTTATTGTTGGACTCAACAATAAGAAATTGGCAGTTAATATCGCACTGGGCCCTCGTTTACCCTAACCCAAATGACAAATGTGTTGTTCAAATTCATCCCAAGCTCAGTTGAATTGAGATCTGGGGATTGTGGTGTCCATGGAAGATGGGTGCATTATTGCCATCGCCATGAGATAGATATAGATAGACATTTTGACCAGTGCATTATCGGTGTATACGTTATGATCTACTGTATGATTGGGTACTTGTAAGAAAAAAAAAATACTTCTACATAGATTGTTGTGCAAATACTGTCCTATTGAAACTACAATGTGCTGTTGAAAGCTGGATCCTGGATACAATTAGTATTTTTTATGAGATGCTATTCTAAATACTGGGAGTCATGTAAGCCAAGATTTTGTATTGTTTCATAATGCAGACAACTAACTTTTTAATTATATTGACTGTAAAGTAGTTGGAAGTCCTTGTGTAAAACTATTGCCCAGAGAATGAGAAGTGAGACCAAGAGTGGGTGGCAATGAACTGATCCAAAAGTGTTATTGGCCACTGTGGTCATGTTTCTTGCCCAGGGGTAATATATCAGTAGTTTAATTCTGGAAATACTTTCATGTTTGCCATTAACAGAACTGGAGGCAGTAATCTGATGAACACATTACTGTATTTCTCAGAAAACATACCTTGCACCTCAAGTTTGGTCATTATTAATATTAGTGGTGTTGGTTGAAGCTGAATTGGAACTGAGGCACTACAAGCTGAATTAATTTACTCAAGACCACACTACGTTACGTGTCCTTTTTCTGTTGCTCATGCTATTGCACCAAATAGTCTCTGTAAGAAGTAATACCCTCTAACAAATGTGTTGTGTATTACATTGCTAACGATTAGATTACAGCATGTGTTTCTCCTGCTTGTATTCTGTGTGTTGCAGGTAGCGTTATGATTTAGGTGGTAGGTAACTTTGCCTCTGGAACATTCCCTCTCTGTTCACAGAAATGTGCTGATCAATATACAAGCTCCTATCTCCTCAGCATGACCATATCAAAACAGGACAGATCTCATTATAAACACTGACAGTAATTAGATGGCCTGTTTTGGAGGGCAAATAAGGGTGCTTGGTTAATTTGTGCCTCATTAACAAACTTGCTTAGTGCCGGTGTCTGGGCCATAGCGTGTTAGAAATTAACATAAGCTGTATGAGACTCCTACCCAAATATCCTGCTTAGGGGAAACTATGCATGTTTGTGCACCTAAACCAATATTGTGCATTACGTTGGAAATTGGCAACAATTAATAATAATAATAATAATAATAATAATAATAATAATAACAAGTAAAATAAAATAAAAGGCTAAGTGAAACTTTATAATCTATCTAATCTATCTATCTATCTATCTATCTATCTATCTATCTATCTATCTATCTATATATATATATATATATATATATATATATATATATATATATATACAGTGCCGTTGATCAGTCTCTCACAGCGCTCTGGAAGAATTTTGGCCCACTCCTTCATGCACGACTTTGACTAGGTTATTCCAAAACTTTAAATTTCTTGTTCTTCAACCATTTTGATGTAGACTTGCTTGTGTGTTTCGGATCATTGTCTTGCTGCATAACCCAGATGTCTTTCAGCTTCAGCTTACAGATGGATGGCCTGACATTCTCCTGTAGAATTCTCTGATACAGAGCAGAATTCATGGTTCCTTCAATTTTGGCAAGTCGTCCGGGACCTGATGCAGCAAAGCATCCCCAAATCATGTCCCTACCACCACCATGCTTGACCGTTGGTATGAGGTTCTTACTGTGGAATGCAGTGTTCGGTTTTCAACAGATGTAACAGGGCCCATGTTGGCCAAAAAGTTCCACTTTTGACTCATCTGTCCATAGAACATTGTTCCAGAACTCTTGTGGATCATCCAGGTGCTTTTTGGCAAACTTGAGACAAGCATTAATGTTCTTCTTAGTGAGCAGTGGTTTCCGCCTTGCTACTCTGCCATGAATCCCATTTTTGTCCAGTGTCTTTCTGATAGTGGAGTCATGAACACTGACCTTAGCCGAGGCAAGAGAGGCCTGCAGATCCCTGGATGTTGTTCTAGGGTTCTTTGTGACTTCCTGGATGATTTTACGCCTTGCTCTTGGAGAGATTTTGGCAGCACGGCCACCCCTGGGAAAATTCGCTACTGTCCCCAACTTTCTCCGTTTAGACAATATGGCTGTGATTGTGGTTTGGTGGAGAGTCAGAGCCTTAGAAATGGCTTTGTAACCCTTTCCAGAGTCTTAGGCATCAAACTTTTTTCGGAGGTCTTCAGGAATGTCTTTTGATTGTGGCATGATGTGCCTCTAGAACCTGTGTGCTGACAACTTCACTCTCATGGTAGGGCCAAATTTAGTCAAATTTATATTGGGCAGGGCTGGCCCAAATCAGGCTTGATTGTTAATCAAAATATTCCAACAGCTGACACTAACTATCCCTTTAATTGGGTTGAGTTAACTAGGAGGGAAGTAACTTGTGCACACCTGAAGACTGCATGTTTGATTACCTTGCACACCAAACAAATGAAAGAAGCACCAAACTTTGGTATCATTTTCTTTCTCTAGGACTCCCTCTATATACTACTACAACCCACAAAAAGTTCTGACCAAATTCAATGTGAAAAATGTGCAAAAATGCAGAAAATCAAAAATCAGACAGGGGGCAAATACTTTTTCACAGCACTGTGTGTGTGTGTGTGTGTGTGTGTGTGTGTGTGTGTGTGTGTGTGTGTGTGTGTGTGTGTGTGTGTGTGTGTATATACATATATTAGCGTAAAATTGGTAAAGTAAAGCAGTTTATTGAATACCAGATAGCTAGATGAATAAAAAAAGTAAAAAAAAAAGTGATTCAGTAAATAAGTAAATAAATTAGTTTAATGTCTTGGTGCCCCAGTCTATGAATTCTAAGTGGACCTGTTTATACTCTGGTTGAGGATTAGGTCCTTTAACAGTGGAGCAAGGAACAGGGGTGAGGTGGTCTGTTCACCTCTGTATCTTCGCTTTTTCTAACTGCAGTCACCAGCAGCAGCCTGTGAGATTGGATACAATAACAAAGTCATGGGCCAGCAGCTTGAACACAAATCCACAGTTCCTCTAAGATGGGCCAGAGATAGTGAAACACAAAAGGAAGAGAAGGGTCTGTTGGTTAACTTTCACTGGTCCACTTGTCTTTGTAGAGCAAACGTCTTAAAAAAAAAAAAAAAAAAAAAAAAAAATTCCTGAACTCATAATCTCTTGGGTTAATTATTCCAGTGAGCTCTCTGTTAGTTAAAGCCTGACATCAGCACTGTCCCATTGTTAAGGGAGGGTCCATTCTTTTATACCCCAAGAAGTCATCTGTCCTCAGACCTTAAATTTAGATTTGTTCACAAAATGTGTGACACAGTGTTCCATCAACTTTATCAAACTCATCATGGTTTGTTTATGATTTACAGCAACATTACCAAGAAATTTAAATACTTGTTTATTTATTTATTTATTTATTAAGTGAAAGCAAAACCTCGAACAACTTCTGGTAGGAATAGCAGGTGCTAATCTTTGCCAGTTTTGGTTTTCAAATGGCTTAATACTGTATAGTTTTTATAAGAACATTTTCCATAATTTATCTGTTTAGAAACCAGTGTATGATTTTAGTTTTCAGTTAACCTAAAATCCTATATCTTTACTATCATAGGTTACCTTCAGGAAGCCTACTTGTGGACCAAGCAAGTTTTTGCAATAATAGAGAAGTCATTGGTGCTTCTGCAAGATGTAACTGATGGATCCTTGTATGAAGGTGTGGCTTATGGGACGTACACCACCAGATCCCTCTTTCAGTACATGTTCCTGGTCCAGAGACACTTTGACATCAGCCACTTTGACCACCCCTGGATCAAACAGCACTTTGCCTTCATGTATAGAACTATCTTGCCAGGTAAAAGTCTATACTGTGTTTTGTTGTTTTACTAAAGGAAAAGTATACACTTTACAATTAACTATATTTGGTAAATGCCCTGAGTCACACATATAAGTAAGCAATAACACACAACAGGTTGTGCAGTCGTTATAAAATGACAGCAAAGCCTGGGTTCACAAGGCAAAGTGCCTTCCTTCAACCACCCAGGACTACTACTGGACAGTGTGTGCTATTGCACTTTTAAAATGACTTCATTTTATAAAATGCTAGATTTTAAAATTTGTTTTTATTAAATGTATCTATCCACCAGTGCAAAATAGTCCCAATACTTAGATTGTAAAGACTATAAAGTGGCTTGATGAATGTATTACTGCTTAATTGTTTTTGTTCTTTTTCTGCAGATATATGCACATGTTTTTACCTATTTGTTTTTTTGTGAAGTAAAACTACAAACATATAAGAATAAAACTGCTTAACTACATGTTGCATACACATTGGTATGTAACTGTTATGTTAGAAATGTCGGTTTCTTTACAATAATAACACTCTGCACCTTTATATTTTAAACTCCAAGCCTTTCTTTATTCTCAGCACCTCAGACACTTAGGCAGATTCTGTGCATCAGCTGAGCTCAAAGGGGCAGGCAGTCTTGTTTGCTGGGTGTCACTCAAAGCCAACATAAACACATTAATGCCTGCAATTATTGATTGCTTTTTGTTTGTTTTTTCATGCACAAGTTCTTCGTTGCAACGCAACCATGTTGTACCCCAGTTTTAGAGATGTGGCCAACCAGATTAAGATTTTGAGATTTAAAAAAAAAAAGAAATGGATTAAGATTTTTAATGTATACAATTCTGCTTGCTGTCTGACAATGACAGACTAATATACCATTCTGGAAAATGTTCTGGATCTAAGTGGCCTGTAGTGGCTGTGAAATTAACATTTAATATTGACACAAACGTTCTTTGATGTTTTATGCAGTTAATTTAAATTTCAAGAATATTCCCAACCATGCCAAAATGTATGGTCATGTGATCAGTAATGACCAATCAGAGCTCTTACTTTGCTAATGACATAACACGTTTTATATAATTTTTTGTAGCATCAGTTTTATCCCTGGAAACAAATTATTGAAATAGGTGTCCCTATTTGGTCAATGACTTTACGTGAAAGGTTATTTTTTATTATTGAGTATTTGAATAGGGGGATATAGAGGAACTTCCTGTCTATATACCACACTAACATGTTTACTGTGAATATGGGTCATAGTTTGTCATGACTGATAGCTCCAATTTTGTATTTACAGCCATGAAGGGAGTAGTTTGTTTATGTTAAATTCCCATAAACTGCATGCATTCTTCAAGTCATTAGGAAGAAAATCCAAAGCAGATGGGGCCCTAAATGCAAAGGAATGTTTTACTTGTTGTTTGGAAAGTAAGGGGACACCTAGCTAATACAAATCTGTAACAAAGTTGAAACCAATGTTTTTTCCTCATGGCTCATTGACCCTGCAGTGGTGTAAACAGCAGTGTGCAAGGTAAATCTACACAATAGTTGCAAGCATTGTTTTAGTAAGGAATATACACAGTCATTGCAAGTGTTGTATAAGATTCCACCAGTCAATAATAGACAGAGAGAGAATACCTGGGGTAAAATGACCAAGTGATAGTGTACAGAAGATCTTCTATACAAGCTTTTAGAAACAGCTTTGCATAGAAGTACTATAATAGATGTGAACCAACCCTAAGCTAAGGTATAAGACAGTTTAAAAACAGTGCACAGATACACAACTCGCAGTGGACATATGAAAATTATCACATAATTTTATTATTGAGAAATGCCTAAGACTGAAAGGCATGAGGTGGTCAGGTCAAGCTTGGACTGGACAGAGATTTGTCAAGTAAATTGTCTTTTTACTTAAGTCTCTGTGCTGACAGCAACATGTGCCACAGTCCCTCACCTTTCTTAAACACTAAATTCACAATCACCATTTTGTCACATAGAGCAGTAATAAACAAATTGGTGTATTAATAAATGAATTGTCTAACTGGCAACCCTTCTGTCATACCAGGCTTTCAAAGGAGTGTGGCCATTGCAGACTCCAACTACAACTGGTTCTACGGACCTGAGAGTCAGCTGGTATTCATGGATAATTACATCTTGCGCAATGGAAGCGGGAACTGGCTGGCAGAGATGATCCGTCAGAATCGAGTGGTGGAAGGGCCCGGGTTGGCAGGGAAGGGCCAGCGCTGGTGCACACTTCACACTGAGTTCCTCTGGTAAGATCTCCTGGAGTAGTTAGGGATATACTGTCCACACCCATCCACAATTCCAGATCAACAGCTGCAGGTGCAGAAAAACAAGGTTCATTCAGAGCAGAGGTATAGGCACTCTATAAATACAATAAGCCGTAAGTCTGCAACATTAAGCTTTCCTATATCAACATGTTGTACTTTTATTTTTTAAATAACTAGATTCACAAATGGCTAATGTTCAGAGATGTCATAAGTTAAAAAGCTTAATTTATCAATGCCAAGCTGTTCCCAGTCTTAACTAAATGTTCAGTTTGGAAGGAGTGTGACACCAAGTGACACAAAACCATATTTGTATAGCAACTAGACATGCAATTCGGAGGTGTTTGTAGAAAAGAAATCAAGCGCTTGCTGGTTCTGCAGGTTTTACAATGTGAAGAAAACCAAGGTTTTAAATACCCCACTGCCTTAACCAAATTCCTCTAAAAATCTTCATTTTATCATTCTAAAACCATGTATTACAAAGCACAAGCAGGTACAGAGCTGTCTGGTGTAATGTAATATATTAAATAAAGACCCACATTTTGACAGAAAATCCATGGCTTACAGTCACTTTTCTTTTCCTTTGCAGGTATAATGCCTCTTTGGCCCCAAAGCCCCCTCCAGATTTTGAAAGATCAAGACTGCACTTCTTTGAAGATTGGGGAGTTGTTACCTATGGAAGCTCACTACCAGTTCAAATCAACAATACCTTCTTGTCCTTCAAATCAGGAAAGCTGGGGGGGCGTGCAATATTTGACATTGTGCACCAGAACAAGTACAAAGAGTGGATCAAAGGGTGGAGGAACTTCAATGCTGGTCACGAGCACCCAGACCAGAACTCCTTTACATTTGCACCCAACGGCGTGCCTTTCATAACTGAAGCCCTGTATGGGCCGAAGTACACTTTCCTCAACAACGCCTTGATGTTTTCCCCTGCTGTTTCCGAGAGCTGCTTTGCACCATGGGAAGGCCAGGTGACTGAAGCCTGCAATTCCAAGTGGCTCAAGTATAAACATGGACTTGCTGGGGACTCACAGGGCAGGGTGCTGGCAGCTCTGGAGAGGAAAGGAATGGTATTTATTCGAGGCGAGGGAATGAGTGCCTATAACCCTGCTCTGAAGTTAAGGAGCGTGCAGAGGAACCTGCTTCTTCTGCACCCTCAGCTGTTGCTCCTGGTGGATCAAATTCACTTAGAGGAAGACAGCCCTGTTGAATCAGCCAGCTCTTACTTTCACAATACCGATATGCCCTTTGAGGAGACAGCAATAGAAGGGGTCCATGGAGCCTTTATTAGACATAAGGATGGATTGTATAAAATGTTCTGGATGGATGACACTGGCTACAGTGATAAAGGGGTTCTGGGATACAGGGGCTATCCACGTGGCTACCCGTACAATGGATCTAACTATGTGAATGTGACTATGCCTCTGAGAAACCCGATAACCAGGATGGCATACATCTTTTTTGGGCCTGATGTGGATGTTCAGAGTTTCAGTATTCGTGGGGATGCACAACGAGTGGACATTTATTTGGTGGCAAATGATCTCACATACACAGTATACCTTCTCACGGGGGAAGTGGCCAGCAAGCCACTTTTCGCCATGGTGCTCGCTGACCGTCAAAAGATTGTCTTTGAGAGGGCAGCAGGAGTCAAGGATGCCCCGCCTCCGGAGGTGAGCCGCTATTTGGGCCTGGTTGAAGACAATCTCCAACATGTCAAACCCGTCTTCCAGCAGCTCGAAAAGCAAATTCTGGCCCGTGTTCTCAACACTGACAATTTCAGGAAAACAGCAGAGCGCCTCCTGCAGTTTTCAGACAAGAAGAAAACTGAAGAAATCATTGAGAAAATGTTTACACTCTCCCAGAAGCAAGGCAAAGCGAAAAATGCTAGAAAAGGAAGTCTAACAGACAGCCTGCCTGACATTTTTGCTCAAATTGAGTTGGCCGAAAAGAAGGAGAGACAAAAAAGCAGGACAAAGATATTTAACGAAAACCCAGAAGAAGGGGAAGGGGATGCAAGAGATTTCCTGGACTATAGTGACCTTCGCCGTGCAAAAGGCAGAAAGGTTGGGTATGTAAAAAGTCTTAGATATAAAGAAGTTCTGATGGATTCCATTGTGAGAAGCACTGAGCCCACAGTCTCAGCTTCCTACATCAGGCTCTTCCTGATTTTGAATATTGCCACATTTTTTTGGTTGTTGACATTACTGTTGACTCGATTTCAGAAGACTCAAAGTCTGCACACACAGAGATGCTTCTATGCAGTCCTTTTAATAGACTGCTGCATCTTGCTGTGTTTATATTCCTCATGCTCACAAGCACAGTGTTAAAATGCAGTCTATGTTGTGGAGAAGAATCTTTACAAAGTAACTGTGGAAAGGTGGCATCCCAAGGAGCCTAAACCAAACGTAAATTATGTGGAGCATGGAAAAATGTAATGAAAGTGTTAGGCTTTCAGTTTTTGATGCAGATCCAGATTAGTCTATGCAAAACATTAATGTATTTATCAGTAAGGATTATGAATTGTACATAGGTGTCAAATTAGATATATTTTTTTCAGAGGAAATTTGATAAACCTTTTTAAAAAAGCAATATCTAATCAGAAATCTTTCACAGTTTAAGTCTGCCTGCTATTGATTTTTTCCCCCTGGTATAATAGTTAATAGTTAATCAGGTAAAGAAACCAGTCAGTCTAGAAAAATAAAAAAAATACTTTTTAATGCATTTTCTGCTTTGAGTTCTGTCCTCCACCTTCCTCCTCACTTTTAGCCTCAGTTGTGGGCTTGACAGCTGTCCTATCTCCCTAGTATCTAAGGTAATGCCGTAGATTTAAACTGGGGCTGTACCAGGATGCTCGGAGCAATGCCGAATACCAAGTCAACACTGTGCATAAACATTGTATTATATAGTTGGCCTTCCAGTCCGTTGCACGTAGCAACGATATTGTGTTTTGAGATCAACTGTTTTTAACACAGTATTAACCCAGTTTGGCAATGGGTACAATGGCATTTGCAATAAAGAAACCGCATTCCTTCGGATTTAAGATTCAACCCAAATTTCCCATCCTCAAATAAAAAATCAAATAAGATGCATTTATAACGCATTGCAACAGGGAGGTGTCACTGGTTGAGTCGTGCTGCTGCTTTTGTGGAGCGGAGTTGATTGGCTGAGGGGCGTGTCTGGGGAGCCTATGCCTGTTTAAGAACACAACAACGCCAGTTCAAGGTTACTGCACCACAGCCATTGCTGCACAGGCAGGCGCTGAGCGAAAGCTTACTTTGTTTACATCGAGGAGGAGAGCATCCGCTCTGGAGGATAATGACTACAGAACCCTTCAACTGGCAATCAGTCACGTTTCTGTTGGTGTACTCGGACTGTCACTTCTTTTGGGGCCGATTTTAATACGTGTATCACTATACCGTACTCGAATCTAAGTAAAAATTGTGTCTTACATTCAAAGGAATATTTTATATATATATATATATATATATATATATATATATATATATATATATATATATATATATATATATATAGATTAAGCACACACTTTCAATAAGAAAGTAGAATATATTCAACAAACAAGAACATTTGTAAATCGTAGTTCTGTATTGGATTACCAGTATATTACCAGGCTTACCTTTTTAAATAACCTATTAGTTTATTAAAGGATTAATCTGAAATAAACTTTTCTTTCAGTGCACTATTAACAAATCACTGTTCGGCCATGAAATATTAACACAATGACTGGCCACCTTGATTTGGGTGTCATATTTGGCACCACTGACAAACTACGTTCAACTCATACAAAACGTTACTATAGGACAATTTCAGAATATGAGCGTACATCTCATCCTGGCATTGTTTTAGCAATGGTACTAAATGTCTTTCCCCTTCTTTTTTTCATGACTGAAGTTAAAACACTGAATTGGCATCTTTAATCATTCATGGAAGTGTGATAGACTTCATTCACTTGACAATGAAACAATAAAATGCCCGCTCCTTGACATGTGTTCTTGATGTCCTGTTTCTTTCTTCATACCCTTTGACTATGCATAGCAATTATCAAAATTCATTAGACCCCTGGAGAGAAAATAATTGGTTTAGTGTTGGAGCTGTTCCTCTCAAACACATTTCAGTTTAAACAATAGAGGGTCATTCATTTAGCAGAAGACAAAAGAGGACAGTACACAGTGGTAGTGGTTCACTTGCTACTTAATGAGAGAGAGAGAAGGAAATTGAGCAGTTCCGAGCTTCGTCACTCTGCATTGCTTTTTGAGGAATTATGTTGTGTAATAAGTTTAATCCATAAAAAACAAGTACTTTCTAGGAAGCACAGAGCCTACCTCCATTTCCAAGAAGCATTTACCAGTAAGCATTTACAAGAAGTAGTTGTTTATTCATCCAGTATTCCCCCTTTGTCGATTCCTAAAAACTCCTGATCCTAATCCTGGAGGTGTTTCAGCAATCACTCATGCCGTTTCCTATCAATAAGAGTGTACACTCACTTTCCCAGGGTCAGCTCTTGAAATAGTAGGATTTTTTGTTGCCAAGATCAAAAACTGTAGGTTCTCTGTGGATCTGGTTTAAAAGCAATATTTCAGTCATTCGAAATACCATAACAGCCTTACATGTATGAGTTTATTCTGTGGTTAGCAGAATGCACTTTTAAAATATATTAAATGATCCATTCATCCTTTTTCATGCCATGCAAATTGCAAGAAGAACCTCCAACCTTCAAGTTTCAGTACAAGATTACTCTCCAGTATTCAGGGCTGTACATCAAGTTGGGTCTGCTTGACATTTCAGCAGTATTGAGAAATTTAATAACAACTCAGTAAACAAGTACATGTTAATGTAAGGTTGCAATTTACCCACTTTGTGAGGAAGCTGTGCTCGGTCACATCCTGAACTGGGGAAAAATGAATGCTTCATTCTGTTATTCTTTCAAGCACTCACTCTCTGCTAAGTTATACTGCAGTGCCACCTGCTGGTAAACCTGCAGACAACATGGATCTATTGCATATCTAACTGTAATTAAACTAAGATACATCCACACGGCAAATCTATTATAGATTATGTCATTAAATTCATTCTTAAATAAAATTTAAAAAAATAGCAATGGATGCAGATGTGTTAATAGAAGCTACTGAGACTTTTCCTTTACAATCAACTGTATCTCATCCTATACTTAAGACATAAATAAATAAATACCTGTAAAATGCATTCTTTAGAATGTCTGTATGGCCCTTATTCCTTTTAATTATGTTTCTGGACAATCTATAAACATCTTGAATATCCATAAAATTAACAGCAGTCTTTACCATGGACAGAATGTGTGTGTTTTTTTTTTTGTTTTTTTTTCGCATTTAAGAATTCCATTTTGTTTTTTTCATTCCACAAACAATCATCATTTGGGCAAGAGAAGAGAAGGAGTGGACACAGGAGGGTGGGGAGTGAAAGGGAAGGCATGGCCAGTTGACCAGTAGAGAAGGAGCGTTTCACGAGGTGATGATGGCACATACTTGAACACAAACCATTATCAAACACAGATGTGCATATCTATTAATATGATCATTTAGATTGCAATCATTTAGACCTAAATTAGTGACCTAAACACAGCCCCCAATGACTTAATCACCATTTCAGTATATAATACTCTAGTCTGTGCTCTAGTACTCCTGGCACAGCCTTTAATTCTGCCTCTTTCACACTGGCATGATCTATCCAGGTCAGAACCTACCCGGGCAGGGCCCGGTGTCATGCGGGTCAGGTACTCGATTCCACACTGTTTTTAAAAAGCAGGGTTGCCCTGGGTGACAGACGCAAGCGCACAATGCAAGTATCCATGCCCTGGAAGCAGCTTGGTACTGACGCTTCAATCCAAGCTTTTCTGGATTGAACCTTCAGCCCAAATGTCGATTAGAGCAAATGTTTCTTCATCCCTGCTGCAATCTGGCTCGTGGTGTGTCTCAAGCAACAGAAATATGGCTAAACAGAATAAACAGAAATGTTCCCTGCAGAAGTGAAACCTTCACGCAGGTGTGGCTGCTTCTTACTGCGTCAGCTCACGAATGGCAATCAAGCATTCCATCTCCCTCAACCCGGGTCAAAGGGTGTGCCCACATTCTGAGGTGGGTTGCTGGGACTCAGGTCAACCCAGGTACGACCCAGGTACTTGGTTTCTCACTACGCAGGAGTGTGATCTGGGTGCCAGTGTGAAAGGGGCTCTAGATGTCTAAATCCCATGTTCCCAATGTAATGCTTAATGTTTATTCACATTTTGCATTTTCTTTGATTTCAAGCATGGCCCGATTACAAGGGCACTGGAACTAGGGGTGCTGGGGGTGCAGGAGCACCCCCTGGCTTTGCATGGCTTCCATCATATACAGGGGTTTTGTTCAATGGCTTTCAGCACCCCCACTTTAAAAATAGCTCCAGTGCCACTGTCCATTTATGGTTTTATATTAGAATGTCGAAAAGAAGTGTGTAATATCCACATTTATTCATAGTTTCGAGTTTAAATGTTGTAGTCAGTGGTTTTAAAATTCATTTAAAAACATAAAAAATTACAAACAAGAGGAGGCCACGTGGCCCATCAATACTCATCTGGTTCCTAGTAACTGAGTTATTGTATATTACATTATCATATTAACTAAGTTATTATATATTACATTATAATACAGCAGTAGATTTACATGGTTTTCAAAATAAGCCGACTGCTTTATCAAAAAATATTAAGATTATTTTGGGGTATTATCATTCAGTTCATTTTTTGTCATAGTGTCGTACTGTAAGGCAATATATAGTACATAATAACTATACATATGCACATACATATGAGGTGGGCCGCTGGGACTCAGGTTAACCCAGGTACGACCCAGGTACTTGGTTTCTCACTACGCAGGAGTGTGATCCGGGTGCCAGTATGAAAGGGGCTCTAGATGTCTAAATCCCATGTTCCCAGTGTAATGCTTAATGTTTATTCACATTTTGCATTGTCTTTGATTTCAAGCATGGCCCGTTTACAAGGGCGCTGGAACTATTCACCAAACATTCTCCTCGATGAGCTTCAATCTGGGCTCCATCCTACATTCCACACAAACCGCCATCCTCTCTGTAACTCTCTTCTCCATTCCAATTCTCACGTAACTAATTCCCTCCTTTCTGTAACTCTCTCCTCTCTGTAACTAACTCTCTTCTCTCTAACTAATACTCTCCTCCCTGTAACTAACTCTCTCCTCTCTGTAACTCTCTCCTCTCTGCTCGTACTGCTTCCCTCTCCTCCATTTCAATTCTCATGTAACTAACTCCCTCCTTTCTGTAAGTCCCTCCTCTCTTTAATTAACTCCCTCCTCTGTAACTTCTTCATCTCTATAACTAACTCTCCTCTCTGTAACTAACTCTCTCCTCTCTGTAACTCTCTCCTCTCTGTAACTAACTCTCTCCTCTCTGTAACTCCCTCCTCTCTGTAATTCCTTCGTCTCTGTAACTACCTCCCTCCTTTCTGTAACTAACCAAATAATACATATTTATTTATTTATTGATTCATATTGTGTATAGTGGTCAACTCTGTCTTAAGGAACACTTTGGCTAAGAGAACAATTCGCTTGCTTCCCGAGGGGTGTTCTCTTAGCTGGAGACGACTGTATTATTAACACCAGCCGAATACGGTAACCTCAGTTTCATGCGGTTGGGATGGTGACCAAACGTTTGTGAGTACTGTTGTGCAAAAATACATTTTGAACAAGAACCACGAAAGACTAAAACAAAAAATACACTAGTAACTTGACAGTACTTGCACACTTCAATTGTACCTTAGTTCCTTTGCTGTCTTCCACAACAAAATTCTTATGGTCACGTGCATATTCTGATGGAGACTAATGTTGTGTTTCTGAAAAGAGGATCCTCCCTCTAGTCACATATGTAATCAATTGTTCCAATAAATAGCCCTTTCACCTAAGCCTCCTTGTGGTTTCTCTGTTTGGTCATCCTCTGCCCCTGCCTCCACCTTGCAGCATGCCTTGTCCAGAGTGCTACTTGTCCTCCCTGCTGGCTATAGCTGTCATCAATCAACAATCATTACATCACAGTTCAGCCAGCATGTGGGGCGGCTATAGAGATCTAATGGACAAGTCCATGGGCCAAAATATATTACATTCCTCGTGAGCATGGCTCTGTCAAATGCAATAAAGAATTGTCAATTCAAATCTTTGGTGGATATCTCCTTTCTGAACTGTTTTTTTTTGTGTGTGTTTAGGATTATTTTATTTTATTTTTTTTACATTTGCAATTCTGTTTTAAATTCCACAAGCGTTTAATACTACCTATAGTACTGTAAATTTAGTGTTACATCTTGTTTTAAATCTCACAAGCGTGTTACAATCCTTCAGTAGAAATGTAGGAATTTGCTGCCACTCAGTCAGACCTGTCAACTCTCCATTAGTTGCCGAGACTCTCCCATTTTTTTGGAGACACACTTCTCCCGGACAACTGCCTGGACAGATTTTCTCCTGTATTTTGCTCAAAATGCTACTGTTACACCCCCTTTGTCAGCAAACCTTTAATTTCTCCAAATGTCATGTACGGTCTGTGGTTACAAAAATGTATGTACTGAGCAGGGTTTAGGACCCAGGGGAGTCCTGTGGCAGTCATGCATTCAATGCGTGAGACAAGCTAACATACTTGAGCATCTACAATGGCTTTGCGCGCAATCAGCTCACCCAGTAAAAAAAAAATGAAATATTTATGCAAATTGGACAACAACATATTCTCACATAATCCTAAGCAACGTTTCTGTAAGCTGCAGGACTGATTTTCATAGTGGGACATGGGAGGAAGAATGATGTTTGTAGTAAGCACGAGAGATCATAAAAACACCAAAAAGCCAGAGACTTTTACATGTTGTGACTAGTTCAGCAACTCTGTAGTAAACATGTTCCCAGACTTTCAAATTGCAAAGTATTGTCGGAGGCAGGTATTGAGAGAGATGCTTTGGATCTTTCAAAAGGCTTTACTCAACATCAAGCCTTTCCTCACACACAGTGTCCACAGCTCTATCAACTTCTCAGGTTACATTTACCAAGAACAACAAAATGGCATCACAGCTCTTTCTTATAACCTTAGCCTTGCCCCCTTATGCAAATAGGGTACAGGGCTCAGGCACATCCAATTGGCCTTCAGCTGCACACTAGGACCAATGGGCACAGACAGATAATAGCCAATGGTAACAAAACAGGGAAGACAAACAGGTAGGCGGGTTACACGATACACAGGAATACACACACAAAAGGTAAACAAAACAGCGGCGAGGGAATAAACACACAGCATAAAAACACATATAGACAGCGGGGTTATAGTACACAGTCACAGTGCACAGATCCTTACATTGCCTCCACCTTAGTCTCTTTTGTCCTCAAAAAGTCAACCGGGCGCAACGCAACTCGTTGCTGCAATCGGGCTCCTCTCCCACTAAAACACAATCCCCTCCCCTCATGTCTGGTCTTTCCTCTCCGGAGTCTTGTGGGTGTCGAGGTGGGGGGTTGCTGTGGTGGAGGTGGTCTCCTCTCTTTCTGCCAGTGTGGTCCTGGGTCTTCAGTCAGGAGCGCCCGTTTAACCCCTCTGGTGACCCCTGGGCTTCTGTAAGGGGTTGAAATGTTTAACCCTGTTTTTACCCACTAAACCCGAGTGACTTTTGCCCTGTCTGGGCTGTTTTACAGAGGGTGGCAATGCTGCGCTCTCTGGAGGTGGTGGAGATGGCAGCGACAACGCTGACAATGGCACCCCTGGCAGCAAAATGGGGGGATACGGACGTGCAGCTAGCAGTGGCAGCGGTAATGGCGCTGGGCATTCCAGACATGGCGGTGGCGCTGGCAACGGCAATGGGCACAGACAAACAGTCAATGGGGACAGACAGATAGCAACCAATGGTAACAGACCAGGGAAGACAAACAGGCAGGCAGGTTACATGATACATGGGAACACACACACACAAAAGGTATACAACGCAGCAGCAGAATACAACCGTGAGGGAATAAACACACAGCACAAAAACACATATAAACAAGGGGATTAGAGTACACAAACACAATGCATTGATAACATGTGTTACATCAAGAGTGTTTACTCTTAAAATGAGATAGTTGACAATGAAATGTTACTGACAGTGGTATTAGTGATCCACCACATATATGAAGTGTAATGAATAAGGTTACACAGTACGTTGTCGTGTAATTTGGCTTTTCAAAATATTTTTTTGATAATGGACTTATTAAATTGATTTATTTTTTCCTTGTTATAAAGTAGGTGCCATATCTCTTCCTTTAGGTTTGTTGCTTGATGTAAGTAACAACACTAACTGTGCATGCTTTGCTGTCCTGCAAAATCAACTACAGTGGACCGGTTTACAAAGTATTGACTGCTGCCAAATCAGACAGCTACAACCACAGAAGCCAACAGAGAATTTGATTGTGAAGCATGTCACGGTTGTTTTTCTTTGTGATATTTTTCCTTTTTAAAAACAATTAGAAGGAGCACTGCATCACCGTTTATCATTTTACCAAATAATACAGTGGAACAGTTGGTTGCCTTTGTCTTATGTAGGTGTGCACTTCAATTCAGGACAATACAGATTTCAGTTTATGAAAGCTCCCTTATTTTGAAAACTCAGTGTTGACAGGCATGATCAGTAGTTGGGGTAGGTTTAAAGTATTCAGAACGAATCAATGCGAGATACAAGTCAGGAAGGAAGAGACTTTGCCCAGCTGCACTGGGGAAAAAAAAACCAACAAAAAAAAAACTACTGTTTTTTTTTTTTTTTTTTCCACCAGTCAAGTCAATGTGAAGAGTAACCATTTCCAGTGTTTGGAGATACGCCGCTTGTATTTATTTTTGTATCGGTTTATTGGTTAAGAAGCCTAGATATGATCATGGCTAAAAGTCGCTGAAACCACCATGCAAACACCTGCTTTCAACAAAACACTCCCACACGTGCATTGTGAGTCCACACAGCCTAACGATGCAATGAAAGCAAGAGAACCCTTCTTGGATTGGCGATTTGATTAATATATGCGTTCCAGCCGGGCCGTACTGAAAGATGATTGGTTCACGACTGAGTCCGTTAAAACTCTTCCTGGTGTGAATGTTGTGCCTGAAAATCACTGCGGGGTTTACAGTGTTTCTGTAACCAATCAGACATAGAACCTCTGATCTCTGTAAGTCAGAGTAAGTGGTCACAATTAGCTAGCGTGGAAAGGCAAACGCATAAAGGAAATACAAAATGAAACATCGCTAAGTTATACATATATTATTATTATTATTATTTTTTTTTTACAACCACCAAACCTAGGTTTTTGTTAGATGAAAAGCGAAGGTGGTGCAAATAAGCATCATTTGTTGAGTTGACAATGTGGTGAACTATATGGAGAAACGTGTGGTGAGAGAAGGAAGATGGGTTGTCCACGAAGGTTTCTAGGTTCATAGATTTAAAAAAAAAAATGTAAATGGTTCCTGCACAACTTGACAGTTTTGCTGGACACTTAATACTAGCGTGATCTCTCTGTGTAGAGGAAACCCGACAATTGGCTCCAAAGCGACAATACAAAGGAGGAAACAGAAAAGGCATGTGAACCGAAACATATTCAATCGATCGACCGAGCTGAGAAAATATGTTGGGGATTTGCGCGATGTTTCTTACTGTGTTTCGACTTATTTTTTTTAGAGTTTTATTACTTGACTTTTACAAAGAACGTTTGGCTACACTGACTGCACACTCCTACATACATCTTTCTTTAAAAAGCGTTACCGTACAAACGGTGAATAAGTAAAATCGCAGAACCAATGGGACGGATCTGAATTCTGGGAAGAAACCGGGAAAGCGTTAGAAAATTGACAGGTAACATTACATTTTACACGTTTTTGTCTTTTAGTTCCCTCAAATTTCATGTGTCACATGGTACATTTTAATTAGTACCTGGTACTGTATAGTGCATATTTATATATATATAATATATATATATATATATATATATATATATATATATATATATATATATATTATGATTGCGTTGTAATTAGTACCAATTTATGTATTCTTAGCCAACAAGTATACTGGGCAGACTGTAAGAGTGATACTATGTACTTTATTAATGTCAGTGAGTGTTCCAGTACTACTGAACTATTAAGTAATGCTCGGGGAGTGTCATGAGGGCTACAGCCATTAGCAGCAATCCTCTCACAGCCTTCCTACTGCTCACAAGAGATGCTAATGTAATGGGCGCTCTCCAGGCTAATGATATGAAATTCAGTCTTACCTTTTTTTCTTTAAAAAAACAAAAACAAACAAACAAAAAAAAAAAACAGAACAAGTTATCTGCTTTTGTCTTGCGATGTTCAGCTCACCCTCGTAACATAACAATGAAACGTGTTGTGAAAGTGTGAATGGTATTTACCTAGTGCACGCTGTATCCAGCTAGAAAAAAAAAAACAGTTACACCTGTGGAAAATAGTACTTCCTCGACAAAGGCTGGTGTCTCCATTGAAGTTGTGGTTGTATCGGCTCTACAGATCTTCCAGGTGCAGTAGTGGAAAACTTGACCTGATCCATAAGTTAGGAGGGTGTGATAATGATAGCTAGTTAAATCTCCTGCTAACTGTGGGTCTTGATTCCATTACTACAATGTTGATACCCCATATATATATATATATTATATATCATATATTATATATATATATATATATCTATATATATATATATATATGATATGAATAGTCTGTGTGTTTATATTTTGAATTCATTTTGCATATTTCTTACAGCTGTAAAATCTGTTGTAAAAAGCCTTCTAGTAGAATCGTTACTTTTTAAATTTAAATTATGCATTATACATTTGCTACTGTGTAAACCACACATTGCGGTTAAAACACCTCATGCTTGGCACATTTCTGATTGCACCTTTATACCTCTTATAATGTTTAACACCTGTTGGACAGCGGTCGACTCCAAAATAGTAACATCCAGCAAGACGTTTTAATCTTTAATCTAATTTAAATGTGGAAAAAGTGATTAAACCTGCATCGTTGCGTTTGACCTTGTTTTAATATTTATATTCAGCACAAACCTCACAAAAAAAACAAACAAAAAAAAAAAAAAAACACAATGGAAACATTGTGTGTGTGTGTGTGAGAAGCAGTGCCGATTAAGTACATGCATGCATGCATGCATTCATTTATTTGTTTGTCAGTGTGTGTTATTTAAGAGCTGAATATTTTGTCTGTTGTAAAATATTTTGGGTTAATGTGCTCGCCATGATCAGTTCTGGTGCTGTATAAATATGTTTTGTTTGTTATTAAAATCTATACTGAATGAGCCAACATTACCCTTTTAAAAAACCCAACTGCTGCCAGTGCAGGTGTTTGCATTATTAGCATTTTCTACAGACAATTACTTTTCTCTTAGTCCATTGAGAAATGTGTAATTATACTGTTAAATCTGTCCTGTACATTTTAATGTCAGTTTCATTATTTATTGGGTACAGGTGTAAATCTTCATGCACAACCTCATTTTTATTTTGTAACTTGTTTGCTGTACAAAAAATCAGAATTTTAGTTTCTTTTTTATCTGTATTGATTGAATAATCCCAACAATACAATAATGTGCTGTTAATATTTTGTCAGTAATGTATACGTACATTATGATAGTTGAAACCACAGGTTAGATTGTACAGTCTGTAAATATCTAATACCTAATTTCTTTTATAATTACGTTGTCTTCAAGTAACAAAATAACAACAGTATGGTAAGTGCCTTATATTTGTGTGTAATATTAGATGTATAAATAACAGATTTCTAGCCTAAGGGTCTATAAAGTAACATGCAGTTTACTTGATTTTAACAACTGAGGTGCAATACTGAGTCTACAAGGTAATCCCGCCTTTAACCCGATAAACTTCCAATGAAACATATTTTGAAAGGTAAAATATTTAGGGCCAGATTAGAGATCAGTAACTTACAATGCTTTTTTTTTTTTTTTAAACCAGAAAACTGGACAACAAGGTGACTTCATTACATTATTAATGGATAGGGTTACCATATTTTCAGGGATGTTTTCTTCTTCAATTCATTGACGCCGTAGCATCTCGGAAGCTGTTAAAATAGCTGTATATGATAACACGATCATGGGGTGTATCTGTTGTATGGTTAAGTATTGAGTGGCTCTTAATCAAGTTCTGTATTTCTCGGACACTATAAACTCGATTAAAGGTACAATTCATTGTTTTCTTTTTATTGCCATATGACTGAAACATGTTATGTCAAAGATAGGGTCCTCTATAGTGAATGCACAGTGTGCACATACTTGCCAGTGTTTTAGATTAGAAATGTTGCCTAAAGGATTAGAAGTAGTTTCAACCCAAACTGGCTAAAATCAACCCAGTCTGTGGGAATATAGAAGCAAGTTAAAGAGATTCTACATCTCTAGCGTTATTTTTCTATCTCTCATGCATTCCCATTGGTTTGTGGATTTTCTTTTATTAATTAGACTGTATCTAAATCAGACAGATATAATATAACTTGCATACACAACACTGTTAATGGGCCCTATATGACCAAATTCACGGTAATATTGATAAACAATTAGTTACAAGGGGTAAAAGTTCTCCTAATGAATATGGGCAGGGTGTCGTGTTGCAAGTATTCAGATTATAAACTTGAAAAGCATTGCATATATTAGGATATTTAGCAGACTTCCTATCTTGACTGACTTAAACTTATTTTTCTGAATTCTAAACAAGAAATACTAAGTACCATTTACAACATCTTGTAATTGCTACACATGCGCATTGATGTTAATGTTAACACTTATGAAGTTCTGACAAGTCTCACTATTAAAATAATTAGTTGCACATACCAAGTAATTAAAGTTAAAATACATTGATAGGCAGATTTTTAAATATAAGCTTTTTTTAGAAGCACAGGCACTGCAGAATGCCCTTACAAGTACAAGGATCTGTTCTTAGACCCCTTCTCTTCAATATCTACATGCTTCCCTTGGGTCACCTCATCCACCAACACAGCCTCATGTTTCACTCCTATGCTGACGACACCCGTCTCTACTTAAAACCCAACCGTGGTAGCCCCTCTGCCATGGTCCGGCTCTCGGCTTGCATTCAAGACATTGAGGCCTGGATGTCTGCCAGTTTTCTTCAGCTGAACACTAGCAAATCTGAACTCCTTCTAGTAGGACCTAAAACTCAACTTCAGAATCTAACTATAGCTGCCCTTAACATCAATCTGCTGCACTTCCCCCACAGTACGAAGCCTTGGTGCACTTCTTGACAGCAACCTCTCCTTTGATGCCCATCTCCTCTGTGGTCAAATCTTCCTTCTACGTCTTCGAAACATCTCCAAAGTCCGTCCCTACCTTTCCTTCCCGGATGCGGAGATACTTTGTCATGCATTTGTCTCCTCTCGACTCAACTACTGCAACTCTCTATATGGTGGTCTCCTGGCATGCACCATAAACCAACTGCAGCTAGTTCAGAATGTCGCTGCCAGGATCCTTACTTGGTGTAAAAAACGTGATCACATCACCCCCTGTCTTGCCCAGCTGCACTGGCTACTTTTAAAGTTCTGGATTATTTTTAAAGCTCCAACAATGCCCTTCATCACACAGGTCCCGCGTACCTACTCAATCTGCTGACCTGTTATGTCCCTGCCCGCAAGATGAGGTCCTGCAATTCTGGCCTGCTTCTTATCCCCAAGCAAAAGTGTACTACACTTGGAGAACGCTCGTTTAGCTTCATGGTTCCGACTATGCAACTCTGTCCCAGCTTTGGTGCGTGATGCTCCCACCGTCGCTCTGTGTTGCTGCTACTATTTCATGTATTATGCTACTATCATGTATTATGCACTTTCCACTGTAGTTAATGTATTATGCTGTTTTTACTGTACATCATGTACTGTACATCGTGCATTTCTCTGTATTTAAAGGGATTTTCTTGTTGTTACTGCATCTTGTAAAGCGCTTTGTGATGATGGTCCACTATGAAAAGTGCTATATAAAGTAAAGATTGATTGATTGATTGATTGATACATAACTGATGGGATGTTTAACCTATCTGTCTGTCACTAATCTCTATGGCTGAGTGTAGTGCACTCTCACCTGAATGCTCAGGGGTCAGTTCACACAGGACCCCTGTGCTATGCTTGGGGTCAGCACACCATTATATCAGAGTAAGGAACATTGTGCAGCCATGTTTGATGGGGATATTTTGTGAGATGCTTAAAAGAATTTTCATGCTAAAATTGCGTAGACGAGCCTAAAGAAAATATTCAAAGTAATGGGAATATTAAACAAAATTAAGGTGCACTCTGTTTTGTTTAACTTCCACACCTATACATATTCATGTTAAGTCTCTTTTTTAATATTTCAGTGCATCTATGTGTGGGATTACTTAAGATGAAATATTCACTTCCTGCCCTGTTACCAGGGAGACCAGGGTTACAGGCAAATTGCTGCATAGATAAACATATGCTCAGTGGTACTATATGAAGGTAAGCATTCATATTCCATAAATAATAGTTAAGCCTTGAACAGCATGACAGAGAATATTTATTACAGAGAATAAGGATGGGAGGACTTCTGTTTTTAGTCTAAAATGGAGGCTGGCAGAGGTTAACCAAGGCAGGGTGATGGAACCCATCAACCTCTGAAATAGGGTTGTAGCTGCAAAGAGAAACCAACCAACTTCACGACCGAAGGAAGGATCTTCTGCTGACTGTGACCGGGAGTTCCTAGGGGGTGGCGCTCAATTGGCCGACCGCTGCTCAGGGGGAGGAAGGGCTAGGTCAGCCAGGGTGTCCTCAGCTCACCGCGCACCAGCGACCCCTGTAGTCTGGCCGGGCATCTGCAGCCTTGCCTGTAAGCTGCGTTGTCCGCCGACGCAGTAGCTCTGAGGTGGCTGCATGGTTGGTCTGAAGTGTGTAAAGAAGTGGTCGGCTGACGACACACGCTTCGGAGGACAGCGTGTGTTCGTCTGCGCTGCTTCCGAGTCAGCGCAGGGGAGGTTGCGGTGAGCTGAGCCTAAAAATAATTGGTCACTACTAAATTGGGGAGAAAATAATAAAAAATAATAATTGGCAACAACTAAATAAAAAAAATAATAAAAAAAGTAAGGAAGGATGTAAGTCCCAGTTTTTAAACAACTGGGGTACAACAATGAGGGCAAGAGAGGGGCTGTTGTCTGGCCTTTACTAGTGTAGTCCCAGTGTTGTTGAACCCCTAGCAATGCGCTACTCTTTGTTATTATTATAACCCCCTATGGATGGAATGCCTTGCGAAGGGGATATTGTGGAGACGGTCATTCAGCTTCACACTTTACAATTTTCCACATACCTGGAGAACAACTTATCCTATTGTGATGAAAATTTGGAATTGTTTTAATATTTACCATAAATTCTTGACTATCTGGTTCTGAGGATATAGGGCAGTGTCTGTGACTGTCCATCCTTTTTCCATATATCTGGAGAATCTAATATCAAATTGTAATTAGTCATTACGGGTCTAATTCTTAATGTATACTTTACATACTGTTAATATATGCTATGGTCTAATTGTTAGTTCACAGCTTAGATGGAGGATGTATGCTACTGATATACTTGTTTTGCTTTGTGTGCGATTATATTATGTGAGTGTGCATGTCTTAAACACACTGAATGCATTTGCAACAATGAAATGCTTAACTTTAATATGGTTTACTGTTTGCTTTTTTAGTTATCGTTGTTTTTTAAACAAGCATGTCAGTGACATTCATTCCTCTGTCATTGCTAGTAATACACACATGGAGCTTTCTGTAATGTGACAAAGTAGATCACCCTAACCTAAATACACTGTATGCACATGCAAAATACTGTCACAGATTGTAATAAACTCAATAACTAGTTTAATCACAATTGGACATATGGTTATCTAAATATAACAATGAATGAGACAGAGAAGCCATATACCCCTGATTTATTAAACTGTTTTGCTGATGTAGTCCCCTAGCATGTTTTAATCACTATAGGACAAGCAGTTCCAGATACATGCAAAACTGTCAAGAGTCACCACTGTGCTTCCCGTTGGGGATATGCACCCCCAGTGGAGGATAATTAATCGCACAGAGATTTCTCTCAGACTGTTCTGGTAACAGTTTCCTTGGCAACAAGGAGGCTGCAAAGTAGAATGCAAGGTTGTGATCTTTATTGGATGCATATCTGCCCAAAAGCAGTTACTACAAAACTGCCACATTAATAAATGCAGGGAATAATTGCACATTGTTTTCCTTCCTTGGCTTATTTATTGGTCAAAGCTGCATTTAGTTTGTATTATGTCTCTCCAAGTATTATTGAATGAGCACTAGGGTTAGTGGAAAAGAAAAAGGGTGGAGAGTAGAATATTAATATGGGTGAAATTTGTATGTTTAGTAGTAAGTAACACTTCCTCTGGCATGTTTGGCCAGACTGACACTCCAGTCAGTAAGCAAGAGAAACCAACATTTACCAGCAGCAATTTATTTATTTATTTTTTAGTTTGTTTCTACATTGTGACTTGCATTGTGCCTTATCTGTATAGAGAGGCTGAATGGCTCCTCGCACTAGTGTGTTGAAATCTCAGCTGGTGCAGAAATTGTTATTCCAATGTGCACAGCAATGTTGGAGAAAGAAGAAAGGGAATGTCTGTTATACTTGTCCTTGAACACATGTTTGTAAGGCTCTTTTACTCACTCAATAGTTACCATACCATTGTATAGTAATGCAATGGTATAAACTTCTTCCATGTGCCTCATCAGTCGTGGGCCACGCACTCAGGTGCATGAACTAAGAAACAGGAATCCAATAAGTCACCTAGTTGCCCAATTAGTACATTTCAGCAAGTTTTATTTATTTTTGTCCAATGTGACCCAAACATTTCACATAAAGAACACTGTAGATCTTGAAACCTAAATACCCAGGCAGCCATTTACACAGTGGGTGTAGTGACAGGAATGCTCATAAGATACTGTGTGTAAAAATATCTTTAACAACATACTGTTTTATCTAGAATGAGGAAAATGTTAATTTGACAAAAAGCTTACATTCTGTACTGTCTGCTTCTCTTGTGACCTAGACATTCTGTCCTAGTGCTGCAGTGCATCATTGGCATGAAACATCTTGCAGTATAGTATATCTTAAGAAAGCATGTGTGCTATTTTGAGGAGATACCAAAAAACTGGGTTACAGTAACCTTGATTTTTAAAGAGTAAGCTGTTACAAAAAAAAAAAAAAAAAAAGAAAAAAACGTCGCTGTTTTTAATAGGCCATCCTCACTTGGCTTATTGCCGCAAACTGAACTCTGTGGTATCATATATATAGAAGAAAGAAGCCATGTCTAAATGATATATATATATATATATATATATATTATGCATATATATCTATATATATATTATATATATATATATCAATCTCTCTGCTGGGCAGTACAGCGCAATCATATTGTGAACAAAGCACTTTGATGGGATATCAGTTGTTTTGTGTAGAGGAAATGCTTCTGACTGTGTCTGTCAGTCTTTTTCTGTCGCTGTTCAGTGGGCCATAGTGATTCTTTGATGTACACATCCTAATTAAGGGATTCATGCAACATATTGGCTGGGGGTGAGTCATGCTTTAGAACAGTATAGCAGGAGAGAGAATGAGCTTAAAGGATGCCTTCTTGTGCTCCTCTCCAGCTCAGTCACTGTGCTGAAATTGTTTCCTATTGTCCAGAATTTGTATTTTTTATTTTTTTTTAGTGTAGTGAAAGTATAATAAAGTCATTGTTACAGACCAAGCTGTTTGTGGTGACACACAGGATAAGGCAGGCAGTAGCGTTTTAAACAGGACTGAGTTAGCTACAGAATCTTTGTTGGTTGGATCTTGTTGCTAGGTGCAAAACCTACTCCACATGCAGTGTTATCTCTCCTGGAGCAAGAAACCGGGAGATGCCTTTTCTGGTTACTATGGTTTCAGTAGATGGCTTTCTGTCTAAGGAGAGAAACAATTACACTTCATTTTTAAGCAGCACTTAAATCACTTGGAATAGTTTTGTAGTTTAATGAATACTGTACGGTATGCAAGAATCCTTGTGAATACCTTAATATTTCTTCTTTTTTTTTCGTATTCTTCTAATATTGCTTAAATAGCCCCATTGCCTAGACAATGTAATAAACTCTAGGTTAAAGCTGGATGGTCTCACTGAAGAGCTTGCCAGATTAAATGCAAAAGAGCCCTATGGGATGACTTCCGTGAAATTGTAGGTCATTGAAACAAAGTTTAAACCAAAAGAACAGTTTGTGCACATTGTGGCTCATTATGAAAAAAAGAGGAAAGGAACTATGAACTAAACATGCTGCTTTTTAAATTTTGCAGCATGTAAATATTAAATCTGTAGTTTTAATATTAAACTCCCCTGCCCCATGTCCACACATGGCCCTTTATTTACACCTCTCTTTTTACAGACGGGAATATTTATAAAATGTTTTTCGACAAACTGCTTATGCATTAGGGCTGCAACTAAGAGTACATTTTGACCTTCGAAGGTTCGGAACACATTAACGAAAGGAAGGTTCGAACCTTCGATGGTACTTATTTGCATAATTTAATAGTAATGTCATCATAGCTACTTCTTTAAATTTGATTGAAAATCCTATTATTTTATGGGTAATCCATATACATGGAATAAAACGTTCATATGTAATTTAAAAATACGTTATATAGAACAGTAATCGTGTTTTTATAATTCAAATAAAAATACACATGGTTTATTTACATGTAATTGATGCTGCATGCAGTTGATTTAGGAAAAAAAAAAAAAAAAAACTTAATTTAACAGTCAACATTTGAAGGAGGTTATCAGTCACAGTCACATTTTTCTACGACTACTACTAATAATAATAATAATATGAATTTACAATTCTCAAGTGACCCCAGAGATTGGATGTGCCTCCATGATACATCAACAAACGCTTGCACAGTTTGCATTCAACTTTTTTTGGTCGTCTGGGCATTTAACAACAAAAAAAAAAAACCCTAAACAGCAGAAGGGTTTCGAGACACTTCTTTCAATACAGTTTACCCTGTACAGCGCTTTGCTGTCGAGATGTTGAATGAAGAAAGTTGCCTCTGGTTAACACAATCTGGAGGAGGGAGAGACGGACGGTGCTCAGTTTTTTCGAAATTAAAATTATTAGTATTAGCGTATATTTTTTATGTTTCAAACATATTCTACCATAGCATGTCTCTTACACTGTCCTGTACACAAGTTATTCAGTACATATTTTGCTGAAGCAATACATCTGCTATAGGTACCCCGCCGCACGCCCCCCATGCTTTGGCATAATAATATAACCAGCTTCATACAGGACAGTGGCGCCATATAGAGTTGCTATGTATAACGATTTGGTAGCGGATTTTAATACAACAACTTTTGTATAAGTAATATGCATTATACAATTCAAAAGATAGAATTTTGCATATGATTGACATTAAGTTTGTGATTTATAGTATTCACACATTGTCAAATGATTTCTGTTAACAGAAAAAAAAACAAACAAAAAAAAAAACAAATACAGTGCATGATTGCCGTCTGACGAAGGTTGAAAACAATCTTCGAATTCCTGGCTAGCGAACAAACCTTCTAGTACAGCCCAATTATGCATAAACTGTTCGTGTCTACTTTGTTATTCAAATGATAGTGTATATTTTAAGAACAAACAACAGTTAATATTGTTTGGGATGTGCTGTGAGTCAAACCATCCACCTCTGGTTGCCTTTTGGTTTTTATTGGTAAAATAGTTGGTTTTTCAGGAGCAGCATTATAACAGGTGCATAGTAGAAAGGAAACCCTGGCTGATGTATTTTCTTTGTCATTGGAAATCAAAGCATGTTTTGTCAATGGTTTTTATTGTTGTGCTGCTTTCATCTTTGAGGAGGGAATTTTATGAGACACCTGCTATTGTGCTTGTCCTACATCCTTTTTATTTAAAGGAAACAAATATGTGTAATTTCTAATGTTTTCACTCAAGAATGTTTCATTGGAACTGAAACATTCTGACCGTCAATATAGCAGATATTTTGTTGCGGTAGATTTCATGTATTATCCCTTTAAATATGTAAGAGTGTATGAATAGTCTACTTGCTGTATAATATAGTATGTTGTACTTCTTTAATTGTCTAGACAAACCAGTTATTTTAAATTCCAGCACGCGCCTTTAAGCAATGGAGATTGCCTTTGACAAGCAATTAATTTACAATTTGCTGGGCAAGACTTCCATTCCTCTGTCATTTCTCAAAAGTAGCATTTTGTTTTTTTTAAGAACTGCGTTCGATCACTCCCCTAGAGCTTTCCAGACAGACAATCGGCAATATTTTATTCTTTCTGAATTGTCTGATTGTATACTACATTGGCACGAGTGATGCAGTAACCCTGTATTTAGCTTATTTATTAAAGTTTTAAAAAAAACTTTACGTGTGTAATAGTGTTTTCCCTTGTCTGCACAAATGCAGTTCTGTTTTTTTTTTTGGTTTTACTGAAAACGGATTGGATGTCAAAAACAGCTGAAAAGATTGGCCATCTGGTTCCTTGTTTCTGATTGTTCAAAAAATGTAGAGTCCAAAAGGATCCAAGTGATTCAGCATCAAGAGCATGACTAGGTAATCAATTCCATACACCCACTACTCTTGTGTATGAAGATGTGTCTCCACTGTCCTGAGAATATCAAGTTCCCCCTAATACTTCTTTGTTCTGGGCTAAATATATTCAGTTATTTCAGCATCTCTTCATAGCTCAGTCCTTTAAGTCCCATGGTTTATACGGTTGCTCTTTGTAGGACTCTTCACAACCACAATGCCCTTTTGGTACTGCGATGACCAGTGCCAATTGAGGAAAGCTTTAGGGCAGCAGTTCTCAATCAAGGAACCAACATTCCAGGGGGGGTGCAGTGAATGTTTGAATAATAATAATAATAATAATAATAATAAATAATAATAATAATAATAATAAAAATAAATTACAAAAATAACAATTTTGAAAACTTTAAATGTACTTTTTACAGATTCACACCAATTAGTAGTATTATTATTTATTTTTATTTATTTGTTTACCGCGCTTAAAGCATCAGCACCAGCCACTTTGCACACTGTTCTGTACACAAAATGGATCGCTTTGTGGTGTGTGAAAAAAGGCAGAGCGATTGTGTAGTTTCATCCTCATCATCCAAAAAACAAAAATATGTTGAAGGAATTTGGATTTACCTTTGCTGGAACTGCAGGAGAACCACGTCCTCAGTGTGTTATCTGTGGTGAAGTACTGGTTAATGACAGCTTGAAGCCTTGAAAACTAAGACGACATTTGGAGACTTGACATCATGGACTGAAGGATAAGCCGCTCTACTTTTTCAGAAGAAAACTTAAATCAGCAAAAGGGAGCTATAAGCAAGCGTTTCACTGTGTCTGCCAAGTGTGTCAAAGCTTCTTATGCTGTGTCATACCACATTCCTAAACTTTGCAATCCACACACCATAGCTGAGACATTGATTTTCCTGGCAGCAAAGGGCATTTGTTCCATTATGTTTGGGGAAAGCTTTGCCGTGTAGATTGGTGAAATTCCATTGTCAAATGATACAGTGAATTGCTGAATTCCAGAACTTGCCAGTGACGTGAAAAATCAACTGGTTAACTACATCAAGATGAGCACATTTTATGCCATACAACTTGACGAGACAACGGATATCGCTGGAGCTGCACAACTGCTTGTTTACATCGGATTTGTACATGAAGAGACACTTCTGGAGGAATTTCTTTTTTGCAGACCTCCTTCCAACTCACATATGGTGAACAGATATTTGCAATGTTAGATTATTTCGTTTGTGAAGAAGGTATGCATTGGGATCAGTGCATTGGGATTTGCAGTGATGGTGCTCCACCCATGACGGGGAAGCAGAGTGGTTTAGGCACCGGAGTTCAGCAAGCGGCCCCCGGTGCTAAATGATACAGAGAAGCCTTGGCCGTGAATAAAATGCCTGAGCCATGAAGTCTGTTATGCAGAAATCACAACTTTCTTTAACATTCCTTGTGGGGAAAAAAACAAACTTTTATAGAAACTTGGCCTAAAAGGAGTGTGGTGGTCATTGATCAGCAACAGTCCTTGCAGCAATAGTTCAACAATATCCTTCATGTTTAATTAGTGTGTAAGATATATGACATCCCCAAAGCAAATCTAAATAAATGACTGCTGTATTACGAACACATCACATCGCCTATTTGTTGATGGTGTTTTGAGTGCTTGATTTGATTTCATGATGTCATACTGTTTCCTCATAGACATGTTATAGGTGGATATGTAATTCAGTGAGGGGAGTAATTGGCAATGCAAACAGAGGTTTACATAGGTGCATGAGAGGTTTACATAGGTACATCCCACGTTGTGTGTATTCCTGCTATGTTATTCTTTCTGGTCCTTTGGCCTGGATAAACCTGCCACTCAATCACTAACTCCCAGACCACAGCTACCACTGCAAATCAATACATCCAGTTGTCGTCCTTGTCGTAACCTCCTTATGATTTATTTGTGAAGAGCATTTGTTGTAAAGCACCTTTTGGAATGAATGGGTTCTATTTAGTTATGTGCAAGTGATTGTAAAGGAAGCCATTGCAAGTACTGTATGCTAAAAATATATACTGTCAAACCAGTAGGGCAACGCACAGCAGAAATAGTAATCGGCATGCAGCAGTCTACTCCTATTCGTTTATCTGCAAATCAAGGTCCATATTGAAAAGACTGCAGGCTGCAGATCCCCAGTCTAAAAATGAGTTTTACTATGAAGGAATAAGAAGCAAGAGAATAAGAGCAATTCAGCTATTCACACATTTTTCTTCTGTGTTTGCAACAAAAAAATGTATATGTTTCCACTTTTTTATTTCTAGTTCACAGCCAAGTGCTTGAGCGTGAACTTCAGAGTAGAAATATTTAGAACAAAAAAACGTTTCATTATCTACCTTAGAACATTATGTTTTCTATGTTTAAAATTAAAAACAAAAATATAAATAAATAAGTGGACTGAACCAATAGCCTTTTCAGTAGACAAGTAGAAGTCATGTTAATCACAAAGACTAGTTTATTGAACAGTGTAATATTTGTGGCACTTTGTGGCTTTACTTGTTGCAGAGATCTCAGTTGCATTGCCAGCATCTTAGTAGTACCGTCTGTAAACATGTCACCAAAGCCACGACTCGGAAAGAGATTCAGAAGATGGGGAGTATGTCAGTCTCAGCAGCAGTTACTGTCTGCAGTCATTAGTGAGAAACATATTTTCTATTTAAAATAGCATATTGCTGGCTGTTCTGCTACCCATTCTCACACAAATGATACAATATGATGCTGTACTTTCTTCTGCATGCTCTATATTTCTTAGCAATGCACTGAAGGGTGTTATTTACAGATGTTTAAATCATGAGTGTTTTTCCAAGTCTGTTTAGATGCCGTGAAGCTGATATTCATGAAACTGGTTTTGACTGATTTGCTAAACAAGCCAGCAACATCAGACTTCTTTGAAATAAAATTAAGCAGACTTTTTATTTAGATAACTCATAAGCTAAAGCTTTGTGAATAAGGCTTATCAGGTGATTTAGCAAAGAATACGTGTAGGACTCACTTTACCCCAGTGAATTAACTACAAAACAAAGGATGCCAAATAACAGTTCGAGTTAGATGTCGTTTTGTTTATTCACGAAATAAATAGTACATAAAGTTGACAACGCATTTTATTTCTTTTCTTTCCTTGCCATTGCCGTTTCTTCACAGTAAACATGAGGTTTACTTGTGCCTTTTTTGAACGTAACAAACAAACAAAGAAAAACAGAAATTTAACTTTTAACACTTCAAATAAAATAAACATGGAAATAGCATTGTAAAGTGAAGGGGGAAAAAACTCACCGTTTTGGTTCTCATTTATTACATTCCACAAAACAGTCACGAATAAACAAACAAAAAAAAAAATATATATATATATATATATATATATATATAGATATATATATATATAAAATCACTGCAGTACAGTTGGCACTGTATAAGCAAGGCATTTCAGAATGACATGCTTGGCTTTTTTCTGTCCCATGTGATTCTGACTCGCTCTAAAGCTTTTGTTTTCGAGATTAGAGACTATGTGTGCGCGCGCATAATCTGGTTTGTTTACAAAACAATTGTTTAACACTGCATGAGATGATAAACTGAAAATGCTGAGGACACCATTTGTCATGACACCATATCTTTGCTATTCCCTTAAGAAGGAGTCGCAGTCATTAAGCATCTTATGTCTTCTGTAACAAGGTGCTTGTATGAATCACTAGTGTTTCTATGGCCACAGACGCAAAAGCAATTACTTTTATCTCTAAGAATTTTTGCCTTACAAACTTTATACAATGCAGGTATAATATACACACTTGAGGGATTTGTTGGATGCCCTTGCCATTGTCCTCCTATTCAGAATGGCCTGGTTGTCATCTAAAAGGTTGTGTGGATTACTGTACTTTTTAATCTGAAGTATGTTATTGTGATATACATATATGGGTTATTGATTTCTATTTGGATGTAGAGGCACCAGTATATCCCTTCCCATGCATGTAATCATACCTACCCACAATACACTAATGACTGGGCTGCATGTACCCTGTTCACACGATACAGATGCTGGTAAAATTAGTTTGTGTTTAGAATGTACCGATAGGATAACACTTTCTTTTCTAACTCACTTTAACACCAGTACAAGACCGATACTGTTGCAATAGACCTGTCCACATTTAAGATGGTTTATATTGATACACTTGCATCAATATAATCTGATATTCTGTATATTATACCACTTAACTCCACTGATTCTCTGTGGGGGACCTCCGTCATGCTATGTGCAAAGTGTTGAGATATATAGAGAGCTCAGGAGAAGATTTTCTATTGACAGTCAATGGAGTGGTGTCAGATTGAGCTGCTTTGAGCTTATTTTATTGCTGTTTAATAATATAAAAAAAAAACTTGAAGTGTCTTTTACTCTTGCCCAAATGTCTTGACAAAAAAAACATACCCCGTGGTAATGATGACATCGCGTAATCTGTACGGAAAATACATTTTTGTGAACGCCAGAGATGGCACATGCTCAGAAAACAGATGCGTGTTTCACACAGTACTTGAGTAGGCGGGAGCAATTATAAAACTTTGGTATTGGCCGATTTATTGGTATTGGCCATCGGTTTCATTGTGTTTTTACTAGTGAAAATTGTAAATATAATATAATATATATATATATATATATATATATATATATATATATATATATATATATATATTATATGTATATATACATTAATTAAACAAGCATGACCGAAGTAAAGAGTCAGTTTTCACTACAGGGAAATGCACCTTGTGTGATCATAAACACACAGTGAGTGTAAGGGAAGACTGTACAGTAACTGAATATGCCTCAAGAAGTTGATGAGTGTGTGTGGTCACATATCCCTGAATACCCATTTCAAAAGAGCTTGTGTAGTCTCATCATTGACAATCATAGTGTGAAGAGGTAACCCATTGTGGACGCTGTTTCAAGGTTTGTTGTTGCTGAAAGAAACATTCAACCTCATGTTGAAGGTATTTGCCATTTAATTACATGAATCTGTTTGTTGGACGCAAGATGAATCCAGTTTAGTGGTTCCGTTGCATATCATATATATATATATATATATATATATATATATATATTATATATATATATATATATATATATATATATATATATATATAGTTACAGGCAATAACAATGCAAAAAAATGCAAAACACATATATACAATATATACAAAATAAATAGAAATAAAGGAAAATACAAAAAGATATATAAATAGGAATTTAAAGGCTGAATATGTGGGTTTTGAGAAGAGAACGGAAAGCAGTAAAAGACTGAACAGTCCTGAGGTGAACTGATAGCTGGTTCCACCACAGGGGGACGATGGAAGACAAGGAGCGAGCATGGGAGGAAGGAGAGTGAAGAGAAGGCATAACACATTGGCCAGTAGAGGATGAGCAGAGATGGCAAGAGAAAATATAAGGAGACACAAGGGATTTGAGATAGGAAAGGGCAGTATATGAATAGAGCAGTAGGCAGGAGCGAGGGTCTTAAATTGGATGTGAGCAGAGATAGGTAGCCAGTGGCGAGTGCAAAGCAGAGGGGAAGCGTGAGAGTAGAGAGGTTGGGAGAATACCAGACAAAGAGCAGAGTTTTGAAGAGGGTGACTAGCCGAAGCAGGGAGACCAGCGAGGAGAGTTATAATATTCCAATCTAGAAAGAACAACATCCCCAGCACTAAGATTTATAGTCTGAAGTGAAACAGTCTTTAAAATGAGTCACACTGACATGATATAAATATTCAGGCAATTATATGTTGATATTTAAATTCTGATTTTCATGCACACGATCTTATCTGAAATATATTTTTCAATCAATCAATCTTTATTTTATATAGCACCTTTCATAGTGGAACACCATCACAAAGCGTTTTACAAGATGATAACACATGCTCGAATTCAGTGCTGGAAAATGCTGGAAAAACCCAAAATATCTAAATATGAATTGACATGTAGGAAGAGTACTTGTCTGATTCGTGTGTGTGTGTGTGTGTGTTCAGAATAATATGATGATCAATTTGTTGATGTGTTCAATGCTTTTTATATTTCCTCAGGAGCGTTTTAGTACCTGAAAGCAACAGTATGAGTAACAAGCTTCCCACTGTGAGCTGCCACATAGAAATTTATTTTCAAACTCTTGCCTTTTATCTTGTTCTGTATGCAGGGTCCAATTAGTCATCCTCAGTACTATAGAGATGTTTTTAAAAATTGTTTCTAAAAGTACAATACTAATATATCAAAAACTGTTTAACAGCTTATTAGGATTTTAAGTAGCTTGTGTGACTTAGGAATCGCCCTATCGTAACTGCTGTGTTCTTTATTTCAGAGGGTGACCCGCAGAAATGCCACCGGCAACCAATGAACTGGCAGCCTCCAAATGGACTCCTGCTCTGCCAGACCAGTGCAGTAACAATGATGCTTGCTGAAGGCATACTTGCAATCCTTCCTGCCTACCCTTGGCAAGAATGATTTATTCTGCTTAACTGCCCCCTGTTCAGGCCGGGGCCTCCATTGGTATGTTAAATTCCAACAGTGATGGTTATTTGAACATTACTCCATATTCCAGGGTGCGTCTAGCACTGGTCGAAGGTTTATCAGAGAACAGTTCGCTACTGGCAGGCGTCTCCATGGAGAACTACACTGTGTCCCCTTACTTGCATGAGAGCTTTGAGGTCCTCAGCGCACCCTTGCAGGTATTCCTTTCCACCGTGATTATTTTCATCCTGCTGGTGTCTTTTGTGGGAAATGTGGTGGTCTGTTTGATGGTCTACCAGCGGGCTGCCATGCGTTCCGCCATCAACATTCTCTTAGCTAGCCTGGCCTTTGCAGACATGATGTTGGCTGTGTTGAACATGCCCTTTGCCCTGGTTAGTGTCATCACCACCCACTGGATCTTTGGGGAGGTTTTCTGCAAGGTGTCCGCTATGTTCTTCTGGCTGTTTGTCATTGAAGGAGTGGCTATCTTGCTTATCATCAGCATTGACCGATTCCTCATCATCGTTCAGAAACAGGACCGATTGAACCCCTATAAGGCCAAAGTGCTCATCGGTATCTCCTGGGCCTTTTCATTCTGTTTTTCCTTCCCCCTGGCTGTTGGCAAGCCAGACCTGCAGATCCCCTCCAGGGCCCCCCAGTGTGTGTTTGGCTATACCACAGAGCCAGGCTACCACACCTACGTAGTGCTCATAATGCTAGTCTTTTTCTTCATCCCCTTCATGGTGATGCTTTACACCTTCTTGGGCATCCTGAACACAGTGCGCCACAATGCCATTCGAATCCACAGCCACCCAGACAGCATCTGCCTGAGTCAAGTTAGCAAGTTGGGCCTCATGAGCTTGCAGAGACCCTTTCAGATGAACATAGACATGAGCTTCAAGACACGTGCCTTTACAACCATACTCATTCTGTTTACAGTGTTTACAGTGTGCTGGGCACCCTTCACTATCTATAGCCTGCTTTCCACCTTCAACAGTAGCTTCTACAACAAGGCAAACTTCTTTGAAATCAGCACGTGGCTGCTCTGGTTATGCTACCTCAAGTCTGCCCTCAATCCATTGATCTACTACTGGAGGATCAAGAAGTTTCGGGACGCCTGCCTAGACTTAATGCCCAAGTACTTTAAGTTCCTACCCCAACTGCCCGGCCACACGAAGAGGCGGATTCGTCCCAGTGCCATTTATGTTTGTGGTGAGCACCGAACTGTGGTATAGCACTGAACTGAACTAAAAAAGCTAACCTTAAACTGCCAACGCAAATACCACTTACGTGTTTATGTGCAATGTAAATTGATCTATGGAAACAAGATTGTCTTTTTATAAATATCATACCGAAAGATGTTTTCAAGTACTATGTAATTGGTTTACATGATGTGTAAATACATATGACCTCTAGGACACAAGTTTTGTTTGCTTTTGTTTAGTTTTTTGTACTAGTTTTGTTTTTTTCATGTTGGTGCCTACATGTTTAGTCCAAGACAGACAGTTCGAGTGCTGCTATATTTGGTGAAGAAATGTGCAATTTCAGTGTACTGTATTTTTATCTTTAGGAAAATAAAATGTAGGTGTTTGTTACATGGTTAGTCTGGCTGACTGTTTCAGTTATGTTAATGTGTATTCGTAAATGGGGACTGGTAGTCACACTGGTGCTGAGTGGAATATAAGACTAATGAACTACCAGGGGATGCCTTCTCAATGCCTCTAGGCTTCATGGCTTCTGGGAGTATCAGTCCTTAGCTGGTAAGAGAGTGGTAAACAGTACACTGATATGTTTTGTCTAATTTACATTATAAAGAATTAATTAAGCCCAGTAGACCGCTGTTGAAAAATGTTTATAATTTTGGCTACTCTTAAGGAGTCTCAATTCTGTTTTCTTTTTGTTTTCTTTTCCTTCTGGAAATAACTGCTGAAGGTGTTAGACTCATTAACCTGCATAAACAGCAACGGCCTCATCCATAACATTACATGTACAGAAAACGATTGTGTTTTAGTGCAATCTAGTAGTAAAATGCAATGTCACCTCAAAGGTACTACATACAGATATGGGTGGTGAAAATACCTGACAGTTGTAAATAAAATGTTCACTGTGAGATATAAAACCAGCCTCAGAGATGCCTGTATGCTTGCGTGGCAAAGTTATTTATTTGTGTTGTATGTTATGTGTAGTGTGTTAATGTTGGTCTATAGTCATTGGTACACAGGATATAAACGGGTCTGTGTAACATGAGGGTTTAAAAATGTATGTTTCTATTTAGGCACGAGGACTGCACAGCACTTCACTTGCAGGTAAAATGTTATATGTGAGCACGGGGAATTGCACTTTTATTAATTCACGTGCAGTTGTACCGAGACTCCCATTGAATGATTGATTAGCAATCGAGTCTCGGTACAGCTGCATAAAAGCAGCATATTTTCACATACTTGGGGTTGTGTTTTCGGTGAGTGGAGAATGGGTGTGGAGAGGAGAAAGTAAAAACAAAAGTAAATAATTGTTTTGACTCACTGTGTTTGTTTGTCTGTTAGTCCACTGTTTGTTTAAGTGTTAGTCTGTTTTGTTTCATCTCTTTATTTTGGCTAGTGCCGTGTCCTGTCTTTTGTTTGTCTTGCAACTTTTTATCTTCTGCTTGTTTAATTATTAAGTGCTGAGCGGTAACAATCACTCAGCTTCACCAAACTCCACCTCTCTGTTTATTTTGTGTTGGATCGTGGTTCTGGTCTGACATCACCCACTGCAGCTGTCTTTGTGGCAGCTTGTTATCTATAAAGTCATTTAAACTACCTAAGTGGGTGTAGGTTCTATAGGCATTGTCATCACAAATATATTGCAAATGTCATGAACTTTCCTATGTTATGTGTTTATGATGGTATATTATCAGGAATCTACATTGAACGAACCTTAATCTAATTTGTCTAACTTTGCCTAGAGATAACGATCAACCTCACACCTTGAGTGCACCAGCCACTCAGGAAACAAATGGCTAATCAAAGCCGTGTCCGTGATTTAATTAACCCGTCTAGGGGGAGAGAGGTGGTTTAGCATAGGAGTCTGAAAAAGAGAGAAAAATGTCTTAAAAATTTAAGACAAATTTCACATAATGATTTAATGCCACTATGAGTACAAGATGCAAGCGTTTTTATTCTTAAATTGCCTAACAAGTATAGAATAACCCAAGTAATAAACCCCTAAGAGAATTAAACTGTTTGTAATGCCTAACTAAAGTTGCAACCAGACATGTTTGGTGTCTAAAGAAATGTAATTTCTTATGGTAAAAATAACGAGAATGCAGAATAAAATCTGAATTATTTAGCAAAAGTTATGCATGTTTTAAAGTTTCCCCTTTCCGGATTATGATAATCAGACAGAGAAAGGGGGGTGAGCCCATGTGCTACAAAATAGCCAATCGGAGCATGCGGCGGGAAATTCAAATAACCTCTTTGTTTGAAAAGTATAAAACCCCTGCTTTAGCCAAGCTCCTTGCTGCCCCAAACCTTTTGCTTGCTGCACCCTACCCTTTTGCTAGCTCCCTCGGACCTGCGATGGCCACCCAACCTTTTGCTTGCCACCCCAAACCTTTTGCTGGCTCCCCCGGACCTGCTAGCTGCCCCAAACGTTTGATGCTCCACTGGACCTGCTGGCCGCCCCAGACCTTTGATGCTCCCGTGGACCTGCTGGCCGCCCCAGACCTTTGATGCTGCACCCTACCCTTTGATAGCTCCCCTGGACCTGTTAGCTGCCTCAAACCTTTGAAGCTGCCTCAGACCTAAGAAGACTAAGAAACTAAAGACTGCACCTGGAGCCCTCAGCTCTAAGTATTTATCTATCAAGGTTGGGAGCCCTGACACTCAGAGAAATGCAAGGCAACGGAACACTGAAAGTGACTACTTTTCAGGCTAGGTAACAATACTCTTAAAATATCTATTCAGGTATTGTGACCCCTTGTGTCATTATGTACTAGTATTTCTTTGGTGAATTGTCGTTTTAAAGCTTAGTTCTCATTGTAATACTTTTAATATGATATTTAATTGTGTAACTGTTTTGTGTGATTTTCAAACTTATTTTATTGCATGCTTAATAAATACCATCTTTCTAAGAAGAGATTCCCAGTATTAAATCATTTGCTCATGTTGAACAAACATGATTCATGAACTTTGAACAGTCTGGAATGTGGTCTATTGTCAGCTTGTTGTAAAGTGTAAATCCGCCATCGTTTTCAGAGAGTGATATTAAAAACGGGTTTGTACATTACAATAGTACGCACAGCCCTAATTGGAAGTCCCACCGAGATGTTGACTATTGAAGGTTCTTGGGGGTCCTTTAATTTATTGCTCTTAAGAAATGTTAAGTGCCCACAATAGTACCCACATGGGTAAATCATTCAGAGCAATGAAACCTGGCAAGTAGAGACACCTGATCACAGACATGAAGAAAGCACTTTAAGGGGCTTCATATTCCTTTCAAAATAAGTGTTAGGCACTGATCTTTATCTTAAGTATTGGAGGGTGTTAAAATATGAGTGTGTATGAAAACACAGACTAGACCTGCAGTCAGAACCAGATTTATAAACATTGTGTTTATGTGAGAGTCCACACCGAAATAAACTGATACACGCATTTAACTTTCATTACCACAAACGCAGGACAATCTGCTACACTTTCTAAGACAATGTTAAAGTATACGGTTTCACCCATATTTTAAATCTTAACACAAAACATCAGAACCTGAAACTACTTTAAGTTATTTTAACACCCCAATAAAACAGAATGGGGTCAAGAGGGTTAAACCACTTCAAGCAGACTATCTTTGATATGACAAGATCCCCAGGAACTGAACACAGGCCAACCCCATTGCAGCGTACTAATTGGAAGATCCAGTTAATTAGTTTAACTGATCTGATCAACCGGCCAAGTTAGAGTGATCACGGGAAATAATCCATTGAGCAGTATACAGAGAACACAAACCAGGGTATTTGAATAATCATTTTCTGCGTGTTGTCATGCAAATACAATTATACCATATTATTATATCTATTCATTGTTTTCTTGTATTCTTTTTTAGCATTGACAGGATTTAAACTAATACCTGCCATTTAAAATGCAAGTTGAATCTGTTCTACACCATGCCTGCTGTAAAATAGTGTACACTTGCAGGACAATGTACACACCCCCATTCCGCTCTGCGTGCAGGTTAATGATTTATAACCTGCTTGATTAAGGCTGTTTGATAGTCATACTTTCAATACTTAGTTGTACATTTGTTTGGTTTAAAATGCAAACATATTCCATCCAAACTGAAATTAATAATTGCTTAATTTGTATGGGACTATCAAGAATAAATTGTGTCTGATTTTTTGGTATATTTTAGTGAAAATTCACCTTTGTTCTGTTTATAGACTTAACACAGTTTGTTGTTATAGGTTTAAGCTCAAACAATATTACTATAAACTTTCCTCCCAGTCTACCAAGAGAAACACAAGGATCAAAAGAAGTGTACAACTCGAAAAGCATACAACTGCAGAAGCAAAGGTGTGTGATGGAATCTGTTTAAATGCTTCAATAACAGTCTGCTTATAGCCTTATAATACACATTTACATTGTTAATAAGTTGATAAAACTTTATAACACATTTTTTAAGTAACAGAATCTAGGGATACACTTTGTGGAGTCACCTGTCTTTTGATGCTTGTATCTCATGTATACTGTGGAGGTTTCACTGATTGTTTTAACTTCAGGGATATTTTTCATACTGACCTACTTGTTAGACACAGAATGTAACTGCAACAGAAAGTGAAAACTTCAGCGGAAATTTAGTTGAGGAGGTATTTGTTTAAGGTGAAGTCAAGGAAACATTTATTGCCGTGTATTCAGCGTGATTGTTCGGAAGGTGAGTGAATGAATACATTAGATTGTTCTAGTTTAATACTGTGAAACACCAGGACATATTTTTAAAAGGTATACCAGTAAGTGTCAGACCGTAGATTCCAGCATCACCTTATTTATCAAATAGAAAACAGACTTTTAAATGTATGAATCTATTTGTGGATATTCACCATCAAAGAGTATGAGATCCATTATAGGCTAGCCTGGGTAATGGAGGGAAAGATGATCCTAATTTCCCCATATAAACAAGGTTTAAGGTGAATCTTCACAGGTTTCACAGTAAGGAGGTTGATATTTTTAATCAGCATTCTCGCAGGGATTCATTATCCTGACAGCAGTGACTAATGAGATGTGTTCTGTGCTTTGAAGCTCCCCTTAATCACAATGAGGGCCACCATTACTAAGCAACATAAACTGGTGGGTGTCTCTGGAGAAGCCTGTTAGAAAAGAAAAAAATCAAACTATACGATATACGTTATAGTGTAGAATCGGTGAAAACACGATAGGGTCGTGGCTCCCATTTGCTCCATAATGCCATTACAGTAACTCTTTCATACTCGTTATGAGGCGGAACACAAATAGCATATATATATATATATATATATATATATATATATATATATATATATATATACACACACACACACACACACACACACACACACACACACACACACACACACACACACACACACACAGTGTCCTATAGAAAGTCTACACCCCCTTTCAAAATGTTCACATTTTGTTGCCTTATAGCCTGGAATTAAAATGCATTATTATTATTATTATTATTTTTTTTTTTTTTTTTTGCATTTATCTACACATCCTATCTCACAACTTCCAAGTGAAAAAAAATATTCTAGAAATATGAAGAACATTAATTAAAAATAACAACAGAAATAGCTTGGGTGGATACGTGTTCACTCCCCTTGTAATAACAATCCTAAATTAGCTCAGGTGTAACCAATCGCCTTCAAAATCACACACCAAGTTAAGTGTTAAATTGTAGTGATTTCAGGATAAATTCATCAGTTCCTGTAGGTTCCCTTTGCTGGGTAGTGCATTTCAAAGCAAAGACTCAACCATCAGGGGATGGGTATATAAAAATATCAAAGGCCTTGAATATCCCTTGGAGCACACTCAAGACAATTATTAAGAAGGAGAAGGTATATGGCACCACAAAGACCCTGCCTAGATCAAGCCGTCCCTCCAAACTGCATGACCGAGCAAGAAAGAGACTGATCAACTTTGCAAGAGCTACAGGCTTTTATGGCCAAGACTGGTCAAAGTGTGCATGTGACAACAATATCCCAAGCACTCCACAAAGCTGGCCTGTGTGGTAGCATGGCAAGAAGGAAGCCATTACTCAAGAAAGCCCACCTTGAATCCCATTTGAAGTATGCAAAAAACACTCAGGAGATTCTGTAGCCATGTGGCAAAAAGTTGTGTGGTCTGACAAAACTAAAATGGAACTTTTTGGCCTAAATGCAAAGCGTTATGTTTGGCGCAAACCCAACACAGTGCATCACCCAAAGAACAGCATTCCTACTGTGAAGCATGGTGGTGGCAGCATTATGTTATGGGGATGTTTCTCATCGGCAGGGACTGGGACACTTGTCAGGATAGAAGGGGAAATGAATGGAGCCAAGTACAGAGAAATCCTGCTGCTCTTTGCAAGAAAGTTGAAACTGGGACAGAAGTTCACCTTTCAGCATGACAATGACCCAAAGCACACAGCCAAAGCTACACTGGAGTGGCTAAGGAACAAAAAGGTAAATGTCCCTGAGTGGCCCAGTCAGAGCCCTGACCTAAATCCAATCAAAAATTTGTGGCATGACTTGAAGATTGCTGTCCATCAATGCTCTCCAAGGAACTTGACAGAGCTTGGACAGTTTTGTAAAGAATGATGGTCAAATACTGCCAAGTCTAGGTGTGCAAAGTTGGTAGAAACCTATCCCAACAGACTCACAGCTGTAATTGCTGCCAAAGGTGCTTCCAAAAAGTATTAACTCAGGGGGGTGGAGACTTATAATCCAATTATAATCTTTCAGTTTTGCATTTTTAATAAATAATTTTTTTCTCAATAAAACTTTTTTTCCCTTAACATTGTAGAGTATGATGTGTAGATAGGTGGAAAAAAATCCTTATTTAAATGCATGAAACTCTGAGGCACTGACACAACAAAATGTGAAAAAAGTTCAAGGGGGTGTAGACTTTCTATAGGCACTGTATATATATTTACCAATTCATATATATATATATATATATATATATATATATATATATATATATATATATATATATATATATATATATATATATATATATATATATATATTTATAATATGAATTGGTGAAACTTGGGCTTCTCAGGCATATGGCATCTCTTCTATCTGGGAAGCATCAGAACAGCAATTTGGAGTTGAATGTACTGTTTTTAATATGTGGAAATTACACTGGAAACCTTATCTTGCCATTTGCTATTGTATTGTGTCCATTCATTGTATCATACTGGGGAAAAACATCTGACTGAAGTAATAAAGTGCCTTTTGGTAGGTAGCTTTTTTTCTGTGTCCCCCCTAAATATGCACTTCAAAATCAAATTTACATTTGAAAATAAATTTGCTGCATGCTATTCAAATGTGCTTTTGCAATCAGTTTTGAAATGTAAATGACATTTGCTTTGTATAATGTCTTGATGTACAAAAGCTGTGTCTAATAATGGCCTCTTATAAATACTGACTAAATAGGTGTGTATTTTTAGAACATGCTCAAGCTGAGCTTATATTTTTCCATGCAATGTTCTGGGTTTGCAGCTTTACATAATTTGAAAATCTAATCAACAACAATAATAGAAGCATTAACATGTGCAATATAAAAATGAAAACCACTTATGAAAGTGTTAATTATTTAAAAGTCGTATTGTAAATAAAATACAATTCAGTCGGTCAAATTGCAAAGAAGAAATAAAAACTTGTACAGCTTTGGCCAAAAGTTTTGCATTCCCCTATAGAATTAACTTATTTTGCTTCATAAAATCGATTGAAACCTTCTGAGTAATGTTACGTTAACATATTGAATTGCACACCACTTTGTAATTTTCCATACACCTAGCAAAAAACTGACAAAAATAAAAAAAATGTGACATTTTGAAATCTAACATGAAATACTGTACTACTTGTATGGCTTCCGGTAGACTTTTTGCAATATCATTTTGCAGTTTCTTTGATTACATGATGTAAAATAAAAGATCTACATTATGGTTAGGTGACGCTAAACTTTCCTTTACACTAAAGTAAATGTTCTGTAAGTGTCACAAATCCTTGTCTTCAAGTTCAGCGTGAAGTCTGGATATTGTATATTGTTTTACTGAAGAGAAAGTACTGTAGGTGCTTAATTTGAAGTACTGTATGCCTCCTATTGTGTTCTTTCGCTACCAACATGCTACAATATGTAAGGGAAGGAGGTCAAGGTTTTTTACACCCTATTAACCACCCTGAACCACGAGGAATGCATGTAAGGGATTCAGACCACTTAACAAACTCCTTAAACACAACCTGAAGTACTACTGAGGTCAATTTAATGAGGCTGTTAAGGTTTCAAAGTGCAAACAGATACAAGGTGTGGCTACTTTGGAATCCACTAGAAAGGAAGGGAACAATGGGTTTAGAAGATTGTGTCATCTTAAACAGTATGCACTATAATCAAAACTTGAAGCAGCTACTGAGAAAGCACTGACAACCACCACAGTGCACAGACAGTTATGCATGACACTAGCAAGAATGACCTTATAGGGCTTTCTTATCAAACATGTTTGATTCTGCAGCCTGTACACTGGCCCTCAGTCTTAAATCATGAATTGATTAATCATTTTGTATGTATTCATTTTCAATACAGTCTAACAACAACAAATAATATATATATATATATATATATATATATATATATATATATATATATATATATATATATATATATATATATAACACAACAATACAAGAGAAAATAAACAAATATTCCCAAAGTAACGCTCACCTAACCATTATTGATATCATGTTACATAATACAAGATTTCCTATTGTATCCATGGCACAAGTCCAGGCTGTTAATGTCACAGGATACCAGTAAAACGATATATCTGCAAATATTTTTCTCACAGTTGAGATTGATGGTGAAAACCTTGAATCAGCAAGCAATTGAATCGAGAAGACCACAAAATGGAGGCCACTTGGGACTAAAGATTTGTCACTGAGGGACATTGACAAACTACATGTGAGTTGGTGTCTTGCTGACCAAACTGGTGACTGGAGCAGTTTGGGTCTGGAATTAATCTAATATTGAAACATTTGTATGGAGTTGCATAGTATAAAATATATTACCTTGTGTGCTGGGTTATATTATTAATATAACTTCACAATTTGATAATAATTGATTTGTGCATTTATTCGAAGCATTGTGTTGCTGCATTGACACATTCTTGTTTATTGTCCTTGAACATCAGCTGCAAATCTTAATGCTTTGAAATTTAGAGTGACAGTACCTGTCATGGTTTTAGACAGCAGTGTTCTATGGTTGCTAAGTGTGTTGCTAGTGTCTTTGGGGAAAGCACTGTTTTTTTAGTGCATGTACAGCAGACTTTCTGCAAAGGAGTTTAAAAAAATAGCACCGCAGTTGACATTTCATGTTCTCAAATATAACCTCTTGTTAACTAATTGAATTCAGAGAATTACAGACACTGTTTATTGTCGCTTGCTGAGGATGATTCAGCCAATCAGAGCGCACGTTTTGCATGCTATGTTCACAGAGAAAACCAATTCATAACCTCAATTGTTTTTACTGCAGTGTACTCTCAATGGGTATGGTTAACGTGATTTGCTGTAAAATGTCGTCCACTTAAAGGTATTCTCTTTTTCAACCTTTTCCTTTTTTGCAATAAAAATCACAATTGACTAAATAAAGTATGGTTATAAATGCAAAGCAAATATAGCTGGATTTTTTTTTTTTATTTGTATATTAACAATAAAGCACATAATAGAGTTATTGGACTACAGCAGTCTTCCTGTATAGGAACACCTCCTAAGAGAACACTTCGCCTAAGAGAACACCCTTGTGGTGAGACAGATTTTTCCGATTATAAATGCTCTGCCTAAAGGAACAGGAACTTCTCTTAAAAGAACACCTTTTTGTCAGCTCTAGTGACTCGTCACTCTGGGCATGCTAGCTAGTCGTTGATGGCTATTGCTATGTCAGTAGGGGATGAATGGATGTATGAATTGATGTTGCAGTGAACCGGCGCCCCATGCTTTCATAACTCCAGTCATTCTCCTAATAGTGGAACTCCTTAACTCATAATCAAGACAGATTTCCAATCTCGTACCACGTCTCTCACCATGTATTAATATTTGTAGTGTTTGAAAGGATGAGTGCACATGCGACTAGATTGCTGAAGAAGTCAAGCAGAAGTGGCTGCCACGATCTGAGAATTGGAGGCAAGCTGGAGCATTGGAAGCTCTGGAGGAGGGCAGCTGTAGATTTAAACGGTAAACTAAAGCAACTTTTGCCTGCTGCAACAGTGAGCAGATCTGAAGAGGGAGCAGAGATCTGCTGTTGTGAGGAGCGATTAAGAGTAGAGCGTGGCATCTGCTGAGCAGTGCGGAGCTGTGAAGAAGTAAACAATGGAGTGCTGTCAATAGCGTGCAGTGAATGCTGTAGAGCGTAGAGATCTGTTAAATGTGAATATTGGTCATTGAGTGTTAAGGTAGTTTAGAATGCAAAGATCTTAGGCCGCGCAGAACCTGAGGATGAGGAATGTGTTGCTCTGAGGCTGCTGTGAAACCTATTGATTTGATCAGGAGCAGTCTATGATTGGGTTGTCCATTGAAGGGTAGGAGGGTGCCATGACTGAAATGTTGATAAGAGTAGGACATGGTTTCTGTATCCGACATGTGTCTCACAACGAATAAAATATTAACTTCTGAAGTAAAATTGATCCTGATTTGAAAATGCATGACTTTCGCAGTGAAGGAGGACCTGCTAAAATGTATTGAACTTGTTGTGTTATCATGCCCTCTACAGGTTATGATTAGAATAAAACCATGTGCCAGTGGGCACAGCGCTGGCTGAAGGTTGAGGAGCATTTACCAGTCGGTTTTCGTGTCTCTGCCGTAGCTCCAGGGCTAGCTGCAAAATGAAGTCCCTCCGAGTGATTGTGTTGCGGTGCACTCCTTGTACAAAACCAAAGCGTTGATGGCTGCCAGATCAAAAACATTACAGAAAACATCCACAGGCCACCTGCAAGTACCACCTTTGACAGAATACAGACGTGCCATTTGATCCAGAATATTTGCACCATACTTTGTTGCATTGTAAAATGCAATAGTCTCTGGCTTTCATTTAGCATCAGTCCCGATGGTCACTGATCTGTGCAGAGAGCTTAGAATATGCACATTTTAATTATTTTTTAATTTTTTGCACCATCACACTCAGGGTGGCACAGTCATCTGCCTGAGAAATGTAGTGTCAATAATAATAATAATAATAATAATAATAATAATAATAATAATAATAATAATAATAATAATAATATCAAGTAATATTTTTAATAATAATAATAATAATAATAATAATAATAATAATAATAATAATAATAATAATATATGATGCGTAGAATGACTTTCATCAGTGTTTCAAGCACTTGACAGGATTATAACATGTTATTTCACAATGACTTTACTTGATTTTATTACAAAGCCCAGACTAAATTAACGGCTTTATTGTATTGATTTCAATGTGCCACATAAACTGCAGGTATGCCGATTGAAGAAGCAAATGTTTATAACATTTTTACGATTCTGTAGCTGAAACACTGTGTGGGTACCTCCTGGCCATTATTCTAGGGCACATCTGTCACAGACATTTGCAACACTGCAGTATGGGCCTCATACTTTTAACTCATAGTCATACTTTTACCAAGAATATATCCTGTACAGCATTTATTTTGCCCAAACCTCTCGATATTGATTGTATTGATATGGAGTGTTTCAGTGTTTTTATTTATTCCTACTAGATATTGGTTTGATTCTACTTGCTAATGCAATAAATGGAAATCCGACAGGGAATTTAAATGTGGTGAGATTCAGACTGTGAACTGCACAGTTTGAGTAAATGTATCTTTGGTGAGACTGACCTGTTGTTACTGTGGGTGAAGCTGTGAATCAGTTATAGATTGAAGTTCTGTCTTTCCTAACAGGTGATTATATTCCAGCAGCAACATATACGACAGAAAACAAATGCACAGATTATAACAGAAGTACAAGAGGGTACCTAAAGCCAGCCGGATGCTGCGTCACGCTTCATATCATTTCATGAGCTGGCATTCTTTTAAAGAGTGAATAGAAAACTGTATTTATTCAAAATCCTTTAGCCTTATATACAGGGCACACTCTTTAAAAACCTTGAACCACTAGAGATACAGTAGAAGCAAAAAGTGACAGGCATGAAATGTACACACAGTACACGACTTGCACAGTTTCCATGGTGATGCACAATAAAACACTGCAAATGCATTGAATCACTCCGGAAAGTACAATCCAGCCTCACCTTCCTAATGAGCCCCCTGTTAACTTTTATGATGTTATTGCATTCTTCATGCAAAGGTATTTTCAAGAATCAGTCCTTATGAGGGAGTTTAACCTTTTGCAGTCCTATGTCGGACCAGGTCCGACATTACAATTTTCCCTTTTCAGTCCGATGTTGGACCCTGTCCGACATATCAAAAGATGTAAAGCACGCGTCTCTAGTATTTTTTTCTTTGGAAAAGCCGAGAAAACCTTTCAATGGTCGAGGGAGACTGATAGGAGCAGAAAACGCCGAAAAAAAGGGTGTATCTGAGCAATACAGGAAGCCCCTGCACCACAGAGATAACACGGACACAAGCAAAGGAGATAGCTGCTTCCGCATCCAGCGCTCAAAGAATATCACAGACATTTGTAGTGCTTTTTGAGATGTTATGGTAATAAAATAATGACTTGGATCACATTATTGAGAAGTTTGGTGATAAAAAGAGTGATCAGGAGAGGATTTGTCAGTATGCAGGTCTATAAAGAGGTATGTGAAAAATGTAGCGATCACGGGTTGGGGCTTGGCTGGAGATGCAGTACTGATGTCCTTTAGCCATGCACTTCCTTTTAAACCTGTTTTACTCTGAAAAAAAAAAAAAAATTAAACAGCGCTTGTAAAATAAACACCGTGTGTGAAAATAAACTGGACCTGACGTGCCTGACAAGCACTGAATAAATTGAATTGAAATGGTTAAAGAATAGCAGAGTGCCCTTATTCACACTCAATGATCATGAGACAAGGATATGTGTTATTAGGGCATGAGGCATGCTTTACAATATAAGGATTTGAAACGTTTTACTAGCTGAAATACTGTTGTTTTTCAAAATGTAACTGAAGGCATCACGGAAGACAGTGTTAGGATTTCATTATGTATATTATAAAGACAATGTAAAAATCATTGTAGGGAAACAAATCTAACTCTTAATCATAAAATCTGTTTTTTTTTTTTTTTTTTTTTTATTTGACCAAACTATATTAATTAAATCTGTACTTTAATAATGTTTTAGCTAAATTCTGTGAACATTATGCAAATGTTTTATTTTGGAGAACTATGTTTGTAACTGCCTTTGAACTTCAGTGCTGTCAATAAGTTGAAATGCAGTGGTTTCTTTGTTAATATCAGACTGTGAACCCGTAGCAAAAAACGTCTTTGATACCTTGAAAAATGAACAGAAGAATTATTTTGGGCCAAACTAGAAAAACACAGTCAAATTTCAGTTCCAATGTTATAAGTCCGGATTTATTTATTAAACTTGAATTGACCTTTTCATTGTAACCATTTGATGCTGCCACAACTTATCTGTGTGTCTATTGACTGATATTTTGGTTTTGGTTTGTTTATCGTGCGCTTGCAGATTAACATAATTTATTAATGTTATTTTGTGAAAACAATAAAATATTAATTAAAAAAAAAAAAAAAAAAAAAAGATTTTTGGCTGTCTACAAAAATCCTAAAATATTAGAAAAAATAAGTGCAGAAAAGGAAATACACGAACAAAAGTAACATATACTCCATATATAGTACAACAGTATAATTAACATTATAACTGTACCTTTATTCTTCCATTTTTACAGTCGAGAATACAATTTATTATCAACTTGTACCAATGAGGGTGCAAAACTGAACACTAAACACTCCTCAAAGTCAGGTTTAGTTTGAACCACATTATTCACAATTGTACAGAGTTAACAGAGGACAATCAGTCACTTCATTATTTGTTTTATTTTCTCCTTGGCTATAGCATTTATTGGTACATTTGTAATCCTGAAAATTCAGTAGGCTTGAATGCACACAACAATAATCAATTTCTACACAGTATGGTGAGATATTATAATTAAACGATTGGTTATTATGATTCCTCCAGGATAATCTTTTTTACAGCACTGTATTATATCACCTTTTAGTTCAGAGTTATGGAGTAGGCCAGGACGTGCTGCTGTGTATGACAGTGCCGTGACGACACAATGAGTATTATAGGGAGTAATATATAAAAAGTCATTGTTGTTAAAACCTTTATTCCATGAGACCACCCCAGCTTCAGTACTTCGTCGGTACCAGTGTGTTATCACATTGATTTCACTGTACATTGTTTGTTCCAGATGCGTTGTGTTGCTGATGTGGCCTGCTAATGGTTCTCTTAAGATTTCTTCAGGTTATCCCAATGGTATTTTTCAGGGTCTTTGTCTTTTTTTAGTTTTCATGTCCCTGAATTAAATCTCAAGAGAAACATTGTATTTGTTTAATATATTCAAGAGAAACATTGTATTTGTTTAGTATATTCAATTCCTGGTGTTAACTGAAATAATACAATTCCCAGATGCAATTACAGTATGGTAGAGCAATTGTGCAGCCTGGAGTGTATTTTGAATGCTTTCTTACAGTAAGTCATTCTGTGTATCGTTAAGTTTAGAGGAAAATGCAGACAGCAATATTTTCCATAGGGTTTACTGTTAGCGAGTTTAGCGAAAGAGCTCACTTTGAAGTTGCAGGCTCTTGGTTATTCTATGTTTAACCCCTTTATATCTGCAGCCTGTTACTCAAAGTGATTTGCACTGTACAGTACATATAGGTCTATGATGTGCAATTCTGAACAGGAAGCATGTGTTATAAAAAACATTTGACTCATTCACTAGGTGAGAAAGCTAGACTACATGTAAGCAAGGCCTACTTTCATGACTTGGAACTTCTGGTAGCACTGAATTATTAATTTGGGAATTTCTGTTCTACCCAAACTGTTCTGACAGCCACTCACCCTAAACAACGGGTCAACTCCCTTATATTCCCCAAGCAGGTCTGGCACAGACAATCAATGGTAATCTTCCAATTATGACCAATTGCATATTTTCACAGACCTATCCTGTACCTATGTATCTTCACTATATCCCCCTTTTTGGAGAATATCATTCCTAGTGGTAGATAATTTTTAATTCACTACACATAATGTAAATATTTTAATAAAAAAAAGTATTAAAAATGGTTAACCAAACTATTTTTCTTTATATTTATTTATTTATTTACATAAGTTGACATTATAATGTGACATTGAATTCTATTAAGAAAAGACCTTGCCACAGTACAGAAATCTATTGCAGATGCAACTTCATTTAGAACACTTACTTCGGGTCGCTGTGTGTTTCTCTGCGTGCACAGTGTGTGTGCGTTAATATTCCACTCAGGCTCCAAAGAAATGTAGGTTCTGTGAAAGATTTGTGACACACTTGACAGGTCCTTTCTTTTGCTACTTTTACGATTCCTTCTGTAGCTTTAGCCTGAAAAGGCAGTAGAATGTAAATGTCAGCAATGTTGTCAGTGAAAGCAATTTATAGTCTAATTTAATGCTTATTCTTTGTTCAGTTTAAACAGATTTTACAGGAATCATTATCTTGTGACCTTAATTCCTGGATTGCAGACCAATAGTTAGGACATCTCAAAAGCTCACAAAGAATTACCATTATGCATTTTTCATTTACAACAAGGGCAATGTGAAAGGAATGATTTCTGACAAAAATATTATAAATCAAATGTTTTTGAAAGTTGCAAATGCATTTTTACTTACCACATACTACTTGGGAAAATTGCAAAGGAAAAAAAGGTAAAATAATTAGCTGAACTATTTACACACAGAACTAACTTTACACCATCAAATTAGCTGTTACACATACTCAAATACTTAGCAAATATTCCATTGCTCAGTAACCATTTACTCAAACCATTAACTGACTCTATGTAATCAGGCAGTGAGTAGAGGATAGTATAAATTTACTCAGCTTGAGAAGTACCCAACGTAACTGTACATGCAATCACATTGCAATTAATTACACTAAACTGCCCACAACTTACCAGGAACATGCTGAGCATAACTGCTTGAAAACAGTTCCAGTCAAAATAATCATGATGCAATACCATTCTCATGCCAAACCTCACTTTCAAATAGAATTCTCTAGTAGAGATCTCTAATATACTGGCACCGATTCTGTCCCCACTCCACACCACAACAATAACTCCTCTGGGCTTAACTGTCAGTGATGCACTCCTGTAGCAACTGTTCATATACCAGGGTACTGTCCACTGGGAGAATTACCTTAGCATTCAGTGGAAAGTCTGGAGACCTGCTTCACATCCTACACTGCAGGGTATCAGACAGGTATTCGGTCTGCCGCAATGATAGTACTTATTTAAAATACTGCGTCTACTGCAGAGTTTAGTTAGGATGAAGGGTAGGAGTGATGACATCAACGATGGGGGCTTCCACAGAAGCAGATTTGTCTTTAGTTCACTTCTTCTGGAATACAGTCAGCACTCTGATATCATTACCCAGATACACGTCAGTCACATTTTACCACCTTGTATATGAATAAAATTAATCCCCATATGCAGTTACACAGCTCATCCTCCAGTTTCACCTGACGAAAATGCTGCCAAACAAAGCAAACTAGACAAGCTACCATACTGTAACGGTTAATTGTTAAACAGTTTTAGATACTGTGATGTATTTTATTTTTTATCTGTGATCTTTTCTTGCTTTTGTGCATTTTCATTTGCAAGTGAACTGTGACTTTAGGGTCTTATCGAGCGCTATGTTCTGCAGTTTTGAATACTGACTTTCATTCTGGAAACAGTTTTTTTTTTTTTTTTTTTTTTAATCTTTTGGTTTTGCTTTTACGTTTTTACGCAGTTCCGTGCATGGATACCATTTAGATTTCATTTTGCTGTTAGGTCGTTAATGGGAAATTTTACATACTGCTACAATATGTATGGATTTAAAAGTTTGTTCTATATTACCGTCCATGTGTCATCTCTTTAGTTTTGGCAAGTGATATTTTCAGAGTCATATCGTTATGAATTAAAATATTACTTCTGTTGAAAACATAGTACTGTACAAACAAAACCAACAGTACATCTACGTGGAAGCCTACTTATTTTAAAACACAGTCCTTTCAGCTATGTATTTTTGAAATTGTGTCTTTTGGTGTTCCCTGAAAAATGGACAAGGGTTGGAACGGACCAAAATGAAATAATCAGTTATGTGTCACATGCACTTAACCCTCACTGAAGTCAAAATTGTATAGGGTTGGATATGTGAGTGCTGACTGTACAGTGCACAGCCATGCCAGTCCTTATATAGAGCCACCCTATGCACACCCCATAAGTGGTAGACTCATATTCACACTATGTGGTCTCGGCTACATAACCCCTAAAGAGAACAGTTATCCAGCCATAGTGATTGCATTTTACAAACAATCAGTTATAAGTTCTGGTTACACTGTTTAAACTCACCCTTGAATACCTGTACCTAAGGTGTTCGGCTTGAGCCAAACTCTTCTCCATGCTCTCCATTCTCCGGTAGTGTATACTGATTCTCATAGACTCAACCAGAAACCTGGATAGCAGCTGTAGTGACCAGGAATCAGGAAGTATTTGTAGGACACTGACGATGTCAAAGACAGCCACGTTATTGTTCAGCAGGTCCACTGCTGCAGTCACTAGTTCATTTGTGTTGCAGGTGGTTGAATCCAGATAGATCTTTAGCAAAGTACAGAACAGCATGCTTCTAAAGGCCTTGTCCTTGCCTTGAGAATTTCTCTGACAGTACCTCTCTGCTGCTTGAAAATCCTGCTCTTTGTGAACCAAGTTCCACAGAGCTTTGTCATGCTTTCCTTGTTTGCTGTACAGAATTGCTTTTTCTGTGTGCAATTCTGTATCCAGTACTTTGTCTAAAAGTGAAAAACAGAAAGGGCTTCATTCCAACCATCAATAACGTATTCAATCAATTAAATAAATATGAATGCACATTATCTTGCTTTATATATGAATTTACATTTCCAAATGTTTTTTTTTTTTTTCCTATTTGATTATGCTTTAATTAAATTAGGACTTGGTGTGCAAATGTAACAGGCATCGCTGGCTAGGAGCAAAAATATATAGAAAGATACAATGACAATCAAAATGCAATTGCCTAGCAGCCATCCTGAACTCATTGCACCAACCTTGTATAACGGAAACATTGTAAAAGGAAGACTCATGAAGCAGGTCCTGCAATTTAGTCCTTGTTCCAAAGAAAGTTATTTTGTCCCTGTCATTCTTTTCCAGTAACTTCAGTACATGCTCAAGGTATGACATTGCTAAGAGAGTATGGTATCTCTCCTCCTAAATGACGAAAAAATGACGGGGGTAATCAAGTTGTATGCTTGGTTTACCTGATGCTAACAAGGGTGTTCCCATACAGTGCTATCAGTGGATATTATGTGAAAAAGTGACAGGATGGTTTGTACTAAACCTTGTTCAAAGCTCTTCTAACCGTCAATTTGAATTTATACTTTTTATAAATGCATTATGTACTTCTTATGTACTTGATAAATATACTACAATCAAAACGTTATTTCAAAGAGATTTTATGTAATGGAAAAGAAACGTAAAAGTGGAGGAGATACGGTATGACTGTGTCGGGATAGTTGCCACAGAGACTTGGCATCCCTGTGTTGCTGCTATTGATTTGATGATATGTAAACACAACAGCTACTCTTAGGCACATATTGATATGCAATTAAAACATATTGATATGCAATTAAAAACATTAAGGTTCACCTCACACTAAGAACAGTGGGGGAAAAAAAATGCAATAGAAATGATCTCAGGACTGTGACATTTCAAACCATTTCAAACAAATTATCTTGTGATCTTGACATAATACATTTTTATAATTTTTTTCTCTAGTGTCCACTGTACAGGAGAAACACTGGGTAAAACAAACAGCTCTTCTCATGAGTCAGTTTTAAAATCCATGGGTTCAGTGATCAGCAAAAAATCAACAGAATAGAGACATTATTTTGTGAACTAGGCTCTAAGAATACTACTATTCCACACAGGAAAGATTCTTACCTTTGAATTACGGGCAGTAACCAAATACTCAAGGTATAGCATTAAGGCCAGCTGGTATTGCTTTAAAAAACCAATGACTTCTTCATAACTGAAGGTTTCCTGTTCTCTCTGAGGACGCTTTGTGAAGATCTGTACTCCAACCTTTACAGAGAATGGAAAATAACTTTGGAAACAGTTGTTTCATTTTGTTCCCATAACCACGACCCCTTTGCACTCAGCATCCTTATAGTTATGTAACTAAAAGTAACAAAAACTAAACGTTTTGGTCTTTTAAAGGATCTCATTCAATATAAACTAAACACTTACAAAAAGTAAACCTCAGCTTGGGCACAGATTCCTGTGTTTGATTCAGTTTTGCTGGTTTAGTTGGACAGCGTGGAAATGCACGCAATTTAATCAGCAGCAACAATAGTTCTGGTATTAGTTCATACTGAGTTGCTAAGACAGTCATAAGTTTATCATAGAACCAGTAGAAAATCCCAAAGCTCTTCTTTTCTCTCTGTTGGCACAACATACCAATTGTGGAGAAAATCTTGAGATTCAGAAGCCCCTATTGCTTGTACATTATGATGGTGGATTAAATCCATTCCCAGAATCACTTTATTTACATTACACTAACCCCTGGTTTCACAGGCCCAGATTAGCACTAGTCATGAACCCTCTTAAGTAACATTATGTAGTCCAAGATTAATTTTGCTAATCAGGGTCTGTGAAGCTGAAGTGCCTGCAGACTGCAATGAGACAGTAATCACACACTAAGGCTTGTTTAGTTACACACAACATCCTTGTTTGCCAATTATTTTCATTGTTTTCTCCCCAATTTAGTAACGTCCAATTATTTTGGTAGGCTCAGCCCTCCGCTACCACCCCTGCGCTGACTCGGGAGGGGTAAAGACGAACACAGATGAACTGTCCTCTAAAGCATGTGCCGCCAGCCGCCCGCTTCTTTACACACTGCAGACTCACCATGCAGCCACCCAAAGCTACAGTGTTGGAGGACAACCCTGGGCAGCTTACAGGCAAGCCTGCAGGTGCCCGGCCAGACCACAGGGGTCGTTGGTGCGTAGTGAGCTGAGGACACCCTAGCCAACCTAGCACTCCCTCCCCCCGGGTGGCGTTCGGCTAATTGAGCACTGCGTCCTGGGAGTTCCCGTCCTCGGTTGACAAAGGAATAGCCCTGACTCGAACCGACAACGTCCAGACTATCAGGCGCATCCTGCACTCCACGAGGCGCACCTTTACTGGAAGCACCACTCAGGAGCCCCTCACAGCATCCTTGTTAAATACAAACATATCAAACAATGGCAGTTTATTTCACTTTATCCATACTGCATGCATGTGACTGTATTTACAATGGCATTTTCTCTTTTAGTGATGTTAGCAAACTAAAAAAAAGAAAAAACTTTTAAAACCTATTACAGCAAAAAGCTGAAAATAAAATAATCCCATATGATATAATGACAAAACAAGTTGCCAGCCACAGTAATGCAAATATAGTTTTTATAAATGTATCTATCTTTTCATGCATCATGAGCCATACCCTACATCTTCAACAACATCATATCATAGTGATAAGTTTAGGTCTCCAATATTCTGTAAACATTTAAAAAAAATAAAAAATACTATCCCAAAACTAGTCAAAAGCTAATGGATATATATTTGGTGCAGGAAAAACAGAACTTTAGAATACATACATAATAATATTCAAATGTACTTTAAATTAATAAATACTCCACAAATGAAAAGAAAAATGAAATCCAAATTAAAAAAAAAAAAACAGTACTATAACAGCTTCCAAGTGACTAAGAGATTAAAACAGAAGACAGCGGGTATGAGGTGACAATATACTACATATATGAGCAGTAATCTACAATTCAAACAGCCCTAAAATGATCACTTCGTTTTCAGAAATAGGTTTATCGAAAGTTCAATGAGGTTTGTCTCTACTGAACCAAAGGAATGTGTTCAGGGAATACTGTGCTGTGATCAGTTTGTACCGATGTTGTTAAATCTCCAGAACGTGTCCACTAGAGGGCACCAGCTACATGCTGAAGAGGAGTGGATTTTATTATTGAATAGGTTGTAGAACATGCTGGCATTTGAAACGTTTTATTTTTCGTTTCATTTGACATTTCCGTACAGGATTGACAGATATGCAGCATCTTATTTTCAGGGATTCTATTACAGTAGATGGTGTGGGAATTTTAGCAATAATAATGGCCTGTCTAGTTTAGATTTTGTTTTGTATCAGGCATATTTCTAAAGAACTTACCTCCTGGTTCTTCTGCAAAGCCCAATCAGCATATTTCCAGACAAGCTCTCTTTTCTGTTGAAAGCTAAGGAACTCCACTATATGCCTGTGGATATCTTTCTCTGTAGATTCATGAAGATAACCATCAGCAATTTGAATCCATGTCTGCAATAACATAAAAACCAAGGCCATTATACAGTCTAATTGTATAGTCATACAGGAATTACTTGTCATATATATATATATATATATATATATATATATATATATATATATATATATATATATATATATATATATATATATATATATTTATATATCTTGTCAAGGGACCCTGTCTAGTCAACAGTCTGACGCCTTGGACATCAAAATTGGAGTGAAATACATGTACATTGCAGACTGCGGACCGTAGTTAAAACCTCACTTTAAATACATGTTATAGCCAGTGTACAACATGCAAAAGTCAAAATGGAAACAGTGTACAACATGCAAAAGTCAAAATGGAAACACCAAACATTAACAGCTACTGTACAACGAAAAGTCTGGTTAGGTTATTTATTCATCTATTCATCATATTTTATTGTAATTCAAAGCGTATTATATACTTTTCCTGTAAAACACCCACTCTGGAAATACTGGAAACTATGCCATGTTCGTCCTCAACTTTGCATGAGAAGATAACTGACAGGCAGGTACAGAGGATGTCTGGACAAAATGTTTGGATGGCTGATATTGTGGGGGGAAATCTAGAGAGACTGATAGCTGTATTTGCTGTCCAGTTGGTAAGCTGTGTTTCAGCTGAGGGAATTCATTGTCAGCTGTTCTAATTCTATCTCATTATTTGATGTAGCAAAATAATACTTTTTTTTTTCATAGATGGCTACCTACATACAAAAATGCATCCGATTTTCAGGCACTGTTCATTACCTGAATAGCATTGTAATCCTGGTCTTGGCTGTGATAAAGGAAGCCCAAAGCAAAGTATCTGGAAAATAAGACATGGTTTATATAAGTATCCCTCAATCACAGTAAGAGATAACATGGTCATTCAAATCTTTTTTTTGTATAGCTGTCTATGGTGTCTGCAACCGTTGTGAGTGGGTGTGGGTTCTGGGGTGCTGCAATGCAGTTATTATAATGGTTTTGTAAATCCCACTTTCTTTTATCTTGCTTTGAGCTTGCCAGAACAACAAAGTGACTTTCATTCCAACAAAGTGACAGTGTAGCCTTTCCTATCTGCCAGTCCAGCCTACTCTTTTCCTATAGAAAGGCAGAGCTGGGGGACTGGCAGAGCTGAAATATTGTGATAGAGTGAGGAAAGCTGTTCACTTAGTTTCAGATACATTTTGAGTGTTTTGATTGAGTGTTTGAAGTTATGAAGTGTTTAAAGATGTTGTATCTTGCTGAGTAACTTTCTTTTCTTTTATTTATTTTTTTTTAACCAGGACTAGATTTGCTCACTATCACGAATACCCGATGACAGTTCATAAAGAAACGTTTCACAGTACTCCACGAACCTCTATTTACACACGTATGGTAACATCTAAACTACAATAAAGAAATCCTACTTTAAATTGTTTTACGCATACATGTTATTATTCTGACACCCAAATGCCATTTCCTAACAAATTTTGGCGCAAATTAGATTAGTCCCAAAACCAAAGAATGGACACAGATTACACAGATACAAAAGATTTGCAATGTTAGCCAGATTAATGCTTCCAATTTGTGCATTCTTTTGTTTGAGCCTGCTATTTAATTATTAATTTTTTTAAGTGGAGCATTGCTAGTCAGTTCTTTGAAGGCTTACAGCTTGTTTAATACATAACATATTGTTACCTCTTGTGTTTCTCTAGACAGTGAACACACTCATTCAGCTGGCATGCATTGTTAGTGGACAGCAAGTGGATTAATTCTTCGCCTCCACTCTCTGCGTACAGCTTCAGCAGAGCATTGTCAACCTGTTCCTTGTAGAGCTGCGCCTGCTCAGTCAGACGGATTGCACTCAAGAAATCCACAAGAAATTGTTTGTATCGCTGAAGCCTTTCAGGATCTCCCTTTTTCATCTGATTGAGATCCTTAATGTTGCACACTGAGGGACGAGGCTGTTTAAAGGTTGTACTGAGAGGCGGGGAATCAGGATACAAGGCAATGACTTCTCTGGGGTCAAGATGGCCTTTGCTGTAAAATACAATCACAAGCGTGTAATGCTATTTAATATTCCTGTAAAGTGCTTAAGAAAACAATATAGACATAGATACTGAAGTGTTTGTTTATCCACAGAAGAGGCAGCATACTAGCAGGAACAGCACTGTGCAAGCTCCAGCATTGGGCAGATGTAATCTATCCAGGTAGCAGTAATCTAAAAAGGACTGACAGAGGATTACAGTGCAATTTCCATGGAGTCATTATTCCTGTAGGATGCCGATACAATACACAAGCTCAGCTTTGCAAAGCTGGTCTAAAGCGTTTTTATAGCCTCAGGAGGAATAGTGTCCTAGAGGTCTGATTTACACTTTTGTAAAAATAAAAGCTTACCTGGTGATGGAGATACAAAAAGTCTTTAAATGATTTGAAAACCTCACCTACAGCATCCTTGTACTGTGCAGCCAACACAAGTTCTACGATAATGGAATGATTGTACTGCATGTACTGTATATGAGAACGTACAGTCCTATTTAGGTTTAAAAACACAATAACTTAATAAGCAATAATTAAATGGAAGAATGGCAGTGTAATGTGTGCTTTTCTGTCATAATTAAAGGTATCAATGCTATTTTAACTCCTTCATCACTTCCAAAGGGAAGGCTGACCCGTTTGACTTGGGACTGAGCCAATTTGGATGTTTCAAACAGACAGTAAAACGCTTTTTTTTTTTTTAAATAATTTTCAAATCATTCTTACATGAAAAGTTCCTTGGCTTCAGAAAAGCATTCCTGGAAGAACTTTATAAATCCGGCTTGTTGAAGAACATACTGATACACTGCCTGCAAAATGAATATATACAGTATATGTATGTTATATTTAGACAAAAGTTATGAATGTGTTATAGAAATCATCAAATGAATACTGGTACATCAGGGATAACACAACTGACCACTCAGTGGAGATTGTAAAAAAATGCTTATTGAGGACTAATATTTTCTAAATACCAACTTTTAACATTTTACAATTTCCATGAAGCACAAGCCGATATAGCAAAAGGTACACTGAGCATTTAGCCCCCGCTACACAGTACTGAACATGCCCAAACAGCGACCCACATTTAAATATCCTGTGACAGCTCTGGTTAACCTATTCTCCACGGCTGCTGTCACCCATGTGATGTGACAAGCCTCCTGGACAGTACCTTGTATTTATTTTTTGGAATGACAGCCCGTGCTCCTTTGACAAGATCCAGAGCTTCAGAAGCCTGTTCTCTGCTCAGTAAGGTTTCGATTTGCTCTTCTATTTGAACTGGTATCAGGCTGTAGATTTCTCTGCTGGTCAATACAAAAACTCTTTCTATTGGAAAAAGAAATGAAAAGATAATTTATCTATCTCCCAAGACCATTGAAACAGATGAATAAGTACAAATATATAAATAATTTTACCTCGTTGATGCCAGATTTACTGTATACAACTGTAGGGGATGTGATATTAGAATAATTTTTTTCTGTTTTAAACCGTTTGTTTTCTCATTCTATAAAAATAAAGTAACCTTTCTAAAAAATATGTCACCTATATAGTGTTGCATATTAAATATTTGCATATTATACACACAAAAAGGATCAGGTGTATTATGATTGAAGCTAAGGTACCAAGAGAAGTGGACTGTTATCAGTCCAACGTAAGCCTTCAAGTGTGTTATTGAGCCTACAAAATGGTATATTATTATTGTTTTGGAACAGTGATTTTATTGGACAAGGCTTTGGAATGTCAGCAGCCAATCACAATGCAGGGACTTTCCAAGCCAATTTATAACCTGAAGAATAATACAATCAAAGAACCCAAATATCTTCAAAAGAAAATCAGAGCCATTGTTAATTGGAGGTAAGAAATGGTATTTTGAACTATGGTTAGCATTCATTTAACAATCTCGGAATTTGGTCTCACCAATGTAACAAATGAGCTTTGCAAGGATGTCTTCATCAAGTAAGACATTGTTGTTGCCGGTAAATACAACTCAGGTGTAATGGTTCAAACTGACAATCTGGAGTTCATATTTACCTTGTGATGACACTAGAATACATCCTTTCTGAAAAGGGATGAGCTGTTTTTGTTGCTGGTCCAGAATACTATAAACTCTTAAAGCTTCACTGTCCAGTGTTACAACATATGGGAAATATACAGCAGCCATGTATATCTGCTCTGGCCATTGTAGAGGTGGACGCTGAGAAATGCCACAGTTTGTAACAAACATTCCTGCACAAGTAGAAGAAAAGAGATGTTATGAATGGTGTGGAGAGGCTGATGTCACAGTCTGTTTTAAAGTTTCTTTAACCTGAGTTAAGAAGCTGTTCTTGATTTCTAATCACCAGCCATAGACAAATAACATAGTGTCTTCTGTTGGTAATCAAGAGATGTATCTTTTTACTGTCCTCTTAAAAAAGACAGTATATAAAATAAACTGAACATGCAGTTTGAAGCAATGTACTTTTCAAGTGTTATTCTGTAGGAAGGATATTGTAAGAATGGGCTTTTGAGTTAGAATGAAAAAAAAATAGAGAATGTTTAACCACACAGTAATTAGGTTCAGTGTGATTTCGACAAAAGCAAAAACATTATCTGTTAAGCTGTTATCAGTGAGAGTTTTACTATGATGTTGCAGGGTTCAAAGACCCCACAACATCTAATTGGCAATCAGTAAAAAATAAAATAAAATAAAAAACAGTGATACTGCTGGTCTGTTGAACCTTTACTTACCCAAAGATCCTGGTCCATTCAAAAGAAATTCTCCTCTCCCAACCACTTTAATTATGGGGTTTTGTTTCACTTTATCATAAGGAAAAAGCTCTTGGGTAGTTCCATTCGTGTGCTTATGAAGGATGTACCGTTCTGACATTGCCACGCAGAGACAGCTCCTATCCACAGCCAGTGCCAAGGGCTCCTCTGGAAATGGCACTTCCTTCACACATTCCCATTTGTCAGTTGAAACAGCATAGATATAAATGGCTTTCTTCTTTGAGGCCACAACAAACAGCTCAATGAACACTGGGTCTGTAAACGCAGCCATCTCATTGACTTCAAACAGTGCAACATTGCGGATTTTCTGCATGGTTTGGATGGGTTCTAGACTAAACATGTTCAGCACACTGACGGCACTGTCAGAGAGCACCAGCAGACGGGTCAGTATCGGTGAGGCCTTTAGCTGCCTGATCGGCTTCTTTGTCCCCAGGTGTCTCTTCTTAACCTCTTTTTGTTGTGGGCATGTTTTCTCATTCCCCGGTTGGCTCAAGTCAGGCAAAACAAAATGGAGCACCAAACAATCTTTTGTTCCAACATACAGGTTTTTCCCACAGGATTCCAAGCAGCAAAAATTTAAATCATCCTTTTCATTTCCAGCAGGCTGGTTTTCAATTGTGAGCGTGAGGCTAAACACATCCAGGCTCATTTTCTTTCTATTTTTATTATATTTTTCAATATGTATTGCAGATTTTAGCTATATGTGTTTGTTTACAAAAAAAAAAAAAAAAGATTCAGTTTATGGTAATACTACAATTTTTAGTCTACAATGTAAGTACAATTAATTGTTGATTTAAGGAGGATCTAGTCAGTGTTTTAATGAATTAAATCTCACAGCTAAATCCTCATTATTGTACTGAGTTCAGTCTCTTCATAAGCACAGTAGTGAAAATGTGCAGCTGATAAAATAACCAGTTATTGTTGACACTCTCCAACACTAACGGTCAAAGCTGATCATTTTCAACATTTGCTAGTCATTGTCGACAATCCTCAAGCCTCACTTTTAAAAGCTGATAACAATTTTATTTCATTCTAGTTTAACCTGTTACTGTTAACTAGCCCAGAGACTTCAGACTTCAAATATTATCATTTGGTTTCATTTTTAGAATTCCTAGTTATAACCACATTATCAACTTTAGTGGAAGAATGTTTATTTCCATTAACAAGCTGTTAACCAGTCATAGTGTTGGAGAGAGTTGGTCACTCCATAATTTCCACTGAATGCCAATAATAATATTCAATCCCCACTTGTCAAATAATGCAAAGTAGCATACATATTTAAACTAGAAGCCAATACAAATAATACTGTAACACTTCAATCTAGACAAGAGCAAAATTCTATATCTACCCCAAGTTTTAGCAATGCTTTCCTGTAAACTGTAAAACACTTGTATTTTACAATGTTTATGAATGGTACTTACCAGTACGTGCAACTCACACAAACTATGTTAAACAGCAGAGAGTTAACAAAGCCCTTGAAAAAACAGTGGTAGAAATGTGTATACGGTTTGTGTGGAGAACTCTAAACAGAAGTCATTTTCATTTCATTGTTATCTTGAGAAGTGTATTTTGACCCTGTCATGTGACTCTCTTCCTATTGGTAAGTCAGCAGTTAGACACTTTGCTAATCAGTAAAAGCTACAAGACAACAAAGACTGGATTCATGCCAGTAACCTAAACATTTCCTTAAAAGATTACACTAGGGGAGGGGGCAGCACATTGTCAACGACAGAAAATGTTATTTTTTTCTATAAGTGCCAGTGTGTTGACCAAATGTTTGGTGTAGAAATGTGTTCAATAATTGTAGGCCTGTTAGCTCAATCAGTCAGTGGAAAGGTCCCAAATGTGGCAAAAATAAACCACTCTGTGCCACTAATATATATATATATATATATATATATATATATATATATATATATATATATATATATATATATATATATATATATATATATTAGTGGCACAGAGTGTTTAAAAACACAGCGTGTCAATTAAACAGTGTCGAACCGCATAATAATATAATATTATTATGTACTACTAAATAAGTAATAAAGTAGTTTTAAGTGAGTTGAAGTACAGGCCTGTATCGTAATCATTATTTTGTAATGCACCAGCTATTTGAACCTGGCTCTTCTGAGCAGCGATCACTTGAGGAACACACCCAGTTCATGAGGGATTGCTTTTACTTTGTGTTTGTTTTATCATTTACCCAGTGCACATTAATTGGTGAGCAGGATGGTTTGATGTTAATCCAGGCCAGAAGGCAGCACAGAGAGTCCATGCATGGATTGCTGGTACAAGCACAGAGTACATTTATTGAAGTAGGCAAATGCGTAAGACCATGCATAACCTAGTTCCATACATTTTTTAACATACTTATCACTTGTCACAGTGTCAGGTACTTCTATTAATTAGCCTGCAAGTTAACCCACGTTACTCTAGCTACGAGGCACGCCTCCACAGATATTCAACAGAGACGTTTACAGAAAAAAGGATCATTACAGTACTTTGAGTATTTATTTGCGTTGTTACCAAGTGTTCTTATAAGTATAGCTTCATTTACAATGATATAAAGAAAAGCATTTCCTAAAAGAGAACAAAGTTTAGTAACAAAACCATAGGCATTTTTTTAAATATTGTGGGGGAAGCGCATTCACTAAAATAGCTGCAAAATAAAGCATGCATTTTGGTACATTTGTATAGACTGGCTGCAAAACAAACACAATTACTGTAATATGATACATTGCTTTTTGGTACATGACTTATTTTCTATGATTTCAGTGAGTTATACTCTTTTGAAAACACAAGCTTTTGACATTATCTTAGTTCAAAAGCGCACATTCTAAAAAAACAAACTAATTAGCACACAAGTTAAAATTTAGTCCATATGTTGCACAGCCAAGACTATATCACTCAATAAACCCTTCTCGAAAAAGATCTAGACTTCTGCATCTATTTCTCTCGTCCGCAATCTGTACACAGGGTATCATCCCGGTGCGTGAGGAATCCTCGTCCAACCAGAGACACGGAGCACTTCATACAGGTGAAGCACTCAGTGTGCCACTGCCGCTCTTCAAATGAGATGTACTTCACCCCACCCAGGCCTGCAAAAACAGGAAGGGATTAACAGGAGCGTTACAAGCTGAACCACTGAAACCAGTGATACTTTCTCTATCGTGTGCGTTGCACTCTCCAGCGACAGGTTTTTTCCTAAACCGAGAGAAGTGTGAAATTAAATTATTTATTTAATTCTTTATTTTAAGGCCAATAACTCATAATGCACTTTTAATAATACATGTAATAGAAGTTAAAAAAAATATATATTTTTATTTGAGGTATTTACTATTACTGACACAATACATTAATGAATAAGGCTGACAGAGAACGATTAAGCTTTCTAACATTTCTTTCCAATTTATACATACTGCATTCTAGGTTACCTCTGCAAATGCTGCTGGCTTACACTCCTCTGCTTACTAATTAATATCTTGGTTTTCTTGGAATAGATGCTCAATTTGCTATTCCAAATGTGGGGAAATCATTTTAATGAGCAATAGAGATCTGTACACTGTTAACATATTGGCAGTCACCAGTTTTTTGGGGTAAACTCTTGGATCTCTGTAACTATACAAAAAAAAATGTTTAAAAAAAAAAAAAACAGTCGTACTTGTGATGGGCTTGGTGCAGCCCACACACTTCTTTGCATAGAGGCTGCTGAAGCAATCCAGGCAGTAAGAAAACTCATCTCTGGAGGTGAAGCGCTGCCCTGCCAGCTGCTTCTTACACCCAATGCACAGGAAGCACTCCCTGTGCCAGGGCTTGTCATGGTAAGTCACCCCACCAGCTGTTATGGCCTAAAAATAAAAAAGGACTTCAGAATGGGACAAAATAGGATTTGCTGATACCTTACCTTAACAATTATCAATTCATGAGGTGGGAGCCCAGGCTAAGAGAATAGCTTGTTAGATCGTAGATTGGGTTGGTAAAGGAAAGACTTCTAGAGAAGTAAATAAGGGTTGTCATGAGGAGAGGCATGGCCTACAAGACCGTGCACAGCATCTCTGAGGATGGAACAGGTAGCAGATGCAAACCTGAATCCTTCGAAGATGGAGTAGGTAGCAGATGCAAACCTGGCTATTGGAGAGTCACTCGCTGTGGGAGCGGAGAGCCTTCCCAGGGAGTTTCAAAACAGGTGGAAAGTAGAAGGTTAGTTAGGACATTAAGCACTAAACACATAGAAGGCTAAGGCCTAAGCAGAAATAGAAAGAGAGAGAACTGAGCCTCTGATTTTAGGTAAGTAATAGTGCATGAGTTGCGAAAAGATAGGTGTGGCCAGGGATCCCTGCTGACTCATATGATGAGAGCCCCCCTTATCCGAAGGCAGAGGTGGCGTGTGTAGCCTGACTCCAAAAGAAGGACCCCCGGCTCCATAGAATTTCCTCAAAACCATGTGACAAACAAGAAAAAAGACCACGTGCCAACGCATAGGAAAAACATGCAAGACAACGATAAAAGGGGGTTAGATAGATGTATGGATTATGTGTATGTATAACTATACCTATATCTCTCACTCAGTGGGGAGGAAACCTCTGGTGGTACCGGTGAAGAACATAAGAACATAAGAACATAAGAACATAAGAAAGTTTACAAACGAGAGGAGGCCATTCGGCCCATCTTGCTCGTTTGGTTGTTAGTAGCTTATTGATCCCAAAATCTCATCAAGCAGCTTCTTGAAGGATCCCAGGGTGTCAGCTTCAACAACATTACTGGGGAGTTGATTCCAGACCCTCACAATTCTCTGTGTAAAAAAGTGTCTCCTATTTTCTGTTCTGAATGCCCCTTTTTCTAAACTCCATTTGTGACCCCTGGTCCTTGTTTCTTTTTTCAGGCTGAAAAAGTCCCTTGCGTCCACACTGTCAATACCTTTTAGAATTTTGAATGCTTGAATTAGGTCGCCACGTAGTCTTCTTTGTTCAAGACTGAACAGATTCAATTCTTTTAGCCTGTCTGCATATGACATGCCTTTTAAGCCCGGAATAATTCTGGTCGCTCTTCTTTGCACTCTTTCTAGAGCAGCAATATCTTTTTTATAGCGAGGTGACCAGAACTGAACACAATATTCAAGATGAGGTCTTACTAGTGCATTGTACAGTTTTAACATTACTTCCCTTGATTTAAATTCAACACTTTTCACAATGTATCCGAGTATCTTGTTAGCCTTTTTTATAGCTTCCCCACATTGCCTAGATGAAGACATTTCTGAGTCAACAAAAACTCCTAGGTCTTTTTCATAGATTCCTTCTCCAATTTCAATATCTCCCATATGATATTTATAATGTACATTTTTATTTCCTGCGTGCAGTACCTTACACTTTTCTCTATTAAATGTCATTTGCCATGTGTCTGCCCAGTTCTGAATCTTGTCTAGATCATTTTGAATGACCTTTGCTGCTGCAACAGTGTTTGCCACTCCTCCTACTTTTGTGTCGTCTGCAAATTTAACAAGTTTGCTTACTATACCAGAATCTAAATCATTAATGTAGATTAGGAATAGCAGAGGACCTAATACTGATCCCTGTGGTACACCGCTGGTTACCACACTCCATTCTGAGGTTTTTCCTCTAATCAGTACTTTCTGTTTTCTACATGTTAACCACTCCCTAATCCATGTACATGTGTTTCCTTGAATCCCAACTGCGTTCAGTTTGAGAATTAATCTTTTGTGCGGGACTTTGTCAAAAGCTTTCTGGAAATCTAAATAAACCATGTCATATGCTTTGCAATTATCCATTATCGATGTTGCATCCTCAAAAAAATCAAGCAAGTTAGTTAGGCACGATCTCCCTTTCCTAAAACCATGTTGACTGTCTCCCAGTACCCTGTTACCATATAGGTAATTTTCCATTTTGGATCTTATTATAGTTTCCATAAGTTTGCATATAATAGAAGTCAGGCTTACTGGTCTGTAGTTACCTGGTTCAGTTTTGTTTCCCTTTTTGTGGATCGGTATTACGTTTGCAATTTTCCAGTCTGTCGGTACAACCCCTGTGTCAAGAGACTGCTGCATGATCTTGGTTAGCGGTTTGTAAATTACTTCTTTCATTTCTTTGAGTACTACTGGGAGGATCTCATCCGGCCCAGGGGATTTGTTTATTTTAAGAGCTCCTAGTCCCTTTAACACTTCTGCCTCAGTTATGCTAAAGTTATTTAAAACTGGATAGGAACTGGATGACATGTGGGGCATGTTGTCAGTATCTTCCTTTGTAAAAACTTGTGAAAAGTAATCATTTAACATATTTGCTATTTTTTTTTCTTCCTCTATGATTTTGCCATTTGTATCTCTTAAACATTTAATCTCCTCTTTGAATGTTCTCTTGCTGTTGTAATATTGGAAAAACATTTTGGAATTGGTTTTAGCTTCTTTAGCAATGTTCATTTCTATTTCTCTCTTGGCCTTTCTAACTTCCTTTTTGACTTGCATTTGCAGTTCTGTGTACTCTTTCTGTGTACTTTCTTTTTGGTCCTTTTTTAATGCTCTGTAAAGTGCCTTTTTTCGCTGAATATTTTTTTTAATTGATCTATTAAACCATTTTGGCAATTTAGTTTTACATTTAGATTTGTCTACTTTAGGGATATAATTGTTTTGCGCCTCTAGTACTACGTTTTTGAAGAACAACCATCCTTCTTCTGTGGGTGTTTTCTCTATTTTACTCCAATCTACTTCTGTTAGTCTCTGTTTCATGCCTTCATAGTTTGCTTTTCTAAAATTGTAAACCTTAGCTTTAGTCTTTACTTTTGAGGATTTAAAAAACACTTCAAATGAGACCATGTTGTGGTCTGAGTTTGCCAGTGGTTCTCTGACCTCTGTTTTAGTTATTCTATCTTCGTTATTTGATGTCAGAAATAGAAGAGCGAATGTACAAGTCAACTGCTGAAGAGGACCAGCGCCTTAATGAGATGCTGGTTGATTCTCGCCTTGGCTGCCGATATTGGCTGGTTGGCTGGTTGATTCTCGCCTTGGCTGCCGATATTGACTGAATGGGAAGAATCCACGAACAGCGGGTCTGATGGGAGGAGGGGTTACCTACTGGAAGCTGGGGCTATGCTTTGGATTATTCCTCGCAGTATTGGATGGACTGCCGAAATAGACAGCAAGATGGGGGAAGAGACTGCCAATGAGCGATAGTGATATTGGCTCCCACTGATGTATGATTTAGTTGTGCCTGGATCCAGATGGAGAGTCCCTTGCGTGAGCGATGAAAGCTAGGATCCAGCCTTGATTGAATGGAATAGGAAGAATCCGATTTTGAGCACAGAAGGCTGAATAGTAGTTTCAGCCTGTGGTGTAACATGACCTTGTGGATGGAGCGAGAGCTGAAGCCATGTAGTTTCTGATGGATTGAAGGAGCTTGGATATAGTTGAGTTTAGTTGAACACCAGTTGCTGGAATAATGGGACCTGCAATGGAACTGGAGCTGCTGCTGAGATCAGCTGGCGAAATTTGGTGATTGTTGATGAGGTAGGTTATGAAAAACTGGTCTGGGAGATGTTCGAGAGCTTCAATCAGAGCTGGATTATTGGGACAGAAATTGTAAGCAGTTTTTTAGAATATCATTTCTTGGGGATGGCTGGGCAAACTGACTGAGAGTGAGTGGGCATTGCTACAGTGGTTGCATATATGGAGATTCCTGCAAAGTTTGTATAAGCAGACAGAGGAATTGAAATTGGAACCAGCAAATCTGAGGTTATGACCATATTTATCTGTGTTGCTGAAAGAAGAAGGTGGAGCTGGTGCATGGCCTGCATGTGGAGCTGAAAATGGAGCTGCAGGAATGATTGCTGAAGCACGCCTGCGAGAAGGAGGGAACATGGGTGTAGCAGATATGAAGGTACAGTAAATATTGAACAGCACCATATGTTCACTTCCGGCAGGGATGTTGAAATTGTTATCATGCAGAGTTTGGCAATCCTTGTAAAATAGCTGCTCTGGAGGCTGAGCCTGCTGGTGCGGGCATTTTGATCATCGTAGTGCCTAGGCAGAAGGTCTGCTTGCTGGGTAGAGGTCGGCATAAGAAGTAGCAGGTACCGGGTTTCCATCGGTAGGTACCAGATGATGATTCACAGGAGCAGAAAGTTAGAAGGGCCCTAGCTTCCACCCCCTAAACGTCACTAAACATTACATCATTCATTTAGTTTTTAACACAATATGACACTAATATCAAAGCCTTGACTTTTTACAATCTGTTCTGTGGCAACAATCAGCACTGGCTCTAGGTTTCAAGGTGTTTTCTTTAGACTGCTCTGAGACATCAAATGCCCATGTAAGTCTGCCTGTCCTCATTTGCAATGTGGAGCAAAATCCTTAAGGGACTGCATTTATGAGTGACAGAGCACAGCTCCCTGCAGATAAGGGATTAGTGCTTGTGTTCAGTCTTCCAGGTGCTGTGCTAATGTAATCTATATGCCAATGTAATCTATATTACTTTATTAAAAATATTTTTAAAACAAATATATAAAAAGATGTGTACTTTTTTACAGGAGTTGCACTGGTAAGCAAACTGCTTCTCAAAACATGGCACACAAAAGTAACCATTATCTTTCGGAATAAAAGACTTGGTTCCTATTGGCTGCTGACAGCGATGACATAAGAAGCAGGTTTCGTGCCAAGAATTTCCCTTGTACTCCATTTTGCGGGAACCTAAAAAAAGGGTGGAAAATACATATATATAGATTTAGAATAGGTGGGCTACAAGGTTACTGTTTGAACAAGGTTTAGGTGACATTATAAATCACAAAACCTTGAATAAGTCAACTGAACCCTGAGATGCATTACTAATAAAACAACTGTTAAACTGTTTAGGTTTAAAAAAAAAAAAAAACATAACAGCATGCTGTTTTAAAGTCATTAGGCTTTATGTTTTCAGAAGCTTGATAGGAGAGGCAGTTTTTGTTGTCATGGTAATAAATTCTAAACTGGCTTTAGTAAAAGAATTTCGAAACAGGACTCAAATTACCACAGATGTTTAAACTACAGAAGTTTGCAACAATTGTTAAAATGACATCCAGGTTTCAAATTATTTTGATGTGCATACTGTATGAAGAGGGAGAAAAGAAAGAAAACAAAACCTTGCAGTGATATAAACATTTAAAATGAATATGAGAAACAAAGATAAACTACAGAAATTCATCAAATCATTGTTCTCTAAATAATAAAAATAATATAAATAATAATAAGAGTAATGTACCTGTGCTGGCCCTGCTGTCACAAAGTGAATAAACTAAACTAAACTGAAATGATATCCTCTCATTTGCATTGCTTACCTGGCATGATGGTTTTCTTGCAGGTAAAGCATTTGGAGGAGTACTCGTGAGAATAGCAATCTGTGCAGAGAAGGCGCTCATCCTTGGCAGCAAAAAGCTTTTCCACTAAAGCCTTGCTGCATCGAGCACACTTGAAGCACTGTTCGTGCCAGTGGCGGTCCTTGTATGACAGATCCTTTAGGACAACAAAGGGCAAAGGTTTGAAGTGTACTGTACTCGAAGAATGAGCACAATTGTTGATAAAGGATGTTAGCAGTATTTGAAAAAATGCATTAACGGGTATATAAGGACCTTTTTATTTTATTGTGTTACATTTTCCCATGTGTTGCTACATTTTTAGCACTTTTTTTAAACATTTAAATTGCATTTCCAGCCTCAAGACGGCATCCCATGTACCCACATGGACCTCTCAGAACTACATTTCCCATCATCCTACTCACTGGTAAATCCCTCACTGGGGATTAAAACAATACAACAATACACACACCTTATGTAAACAGTTGTAGTAACACAAGGGAACATGCAACACAATAAAATAAAATAGGTCCTTAAGTACCCTTTAAGATGGAAATGAAAATTATATAATATATATATATATATATATATATATATATAGATATATATATATATATTATATATATATATATTATAGATATATAGACATACACACACACACACACACATATTGCCACATTATTAGGACCAGGAACTAATATCAGGTTGGGCTACAATTTGCCCTGACAACAGCCTTGGCATTATGTGGCATAGACTCCACAAGAAAGTGCCTTGAGCGTAGGCGCTGGGTCTGTATCATTTTTGGTGATGCCCAGCCCCTATACTATCACCCCCCAGTCCGATAAAACAAAAATAAATAAAATAAAATAAATAAATAATCACTACCGTAAGCAATTATTGCGTCGTACATTATTGTGAACTATCTATTTTATTATATATTATTGCTTTCGCATGATATACTGAGTTGGAGTACATTGTCCTATAAAATGGTATATTAGAGGATAAACGACAAAGCTCTGCTGAATACGGTAACAAGCAAGTGCTGATGGACCCATAACCCACAAGAGCAAATACTTCCTAAAATTTAATTTAAAAAAATTATTTTATTTTTGCGATGTTCTAATTGTTCCCAAGTAAACTGACAAAGTTCTGTGTGGCTGCTCTGGCCTCCCAAACACTGCATTAAACTTTAAATGATTAAACCAGCAATCGAATAATTGGGTACACAAGTAAATATCGACGATTGTACCGCACACACTCATTTTCGCTCCATTTCTCTCCCCGTGACATTATTATTTTAATATCATTGCTGTTATTGAGTAAAACCTTGTTTACAACAATTGAATGAAAGTGGTAATTACACCATGGTAGCGTCAGGATTAAAAACAAAACATTCGCTACAAGCCTAACAAGTTTAACATGCTACAGAGCTGTTACTAAAACATGTATTTAGTAATCTATATAAACTGGTGTCTAGTTTATATAGATTACATTCCAAAGTACTGTAATATATAAACTAGACACGTTTATATATATAAAAAAAAAAAAAAATAATAATAAAAAAAAAACGTCTTTGTATTTAGTGACAGCTGCAGCATTACACATTGCATTTTGTTAATACTGTACCACCTAACCTTCACTATCTGCGGAGCACACAATGCGGAAATCCCCGCCTAAAACATCATCATCATCATCATATTAACACTAATAATAATATTAATTACAAATACATTGGTTTATTCACCACAACATGCACACCTGCTATAGGTCAAGCTGATTGTTTCTCCAAAATTGCGTTTAACGCCGGTGATCGATTTTAACGTTATTGAATATTGTTAAATATTCATTATATAACAGTTCATTATGAAACTCCAAGGAAGAGCAAACTATACACAGTCAAAAAAAAAAAAAATATCGGCGCATGCAATTTTTTTGTGGGCACGGTACTTTTTTGTAGGTAGCTCAGATTGTCAGAACAACCAGCCACTTCTTGTTTGTTTGTTTGTTTCCATCGAGCACACAGAGTGGCTTTCTTACAAAGCATTTTCAAAACTGATTCACTGGTAGGATGGGACCAGCAAATCAGATGCTACTTAACACCAGCAGGAGAAGAACAGCACGCCCACTGCTTGTTGTTTTTTTTGTATTAAAGAATTGCAATGATTGTATTTTTGGTGTCAAAGTCCTTGCTGATTGTCAATATGATGGTAAATAATAATGAACCTTCAACAGCCTACCTTGCAGTTGCACCCAATAAGCTTCCCACAGTCTTCACAGCAGTTGGCAAACAGGTTTTCATAGCACTTGGTGCAGTACTGGGTTTCCTCTCTTAAGATATATTGTTTGCCCAGTAGAGAGATCTTGCAATAGTGACAGTCAAAACGCTCAGCACTCATTTTTCCGATGTACAAGCTAACATGAAAAAAGAAAAAGGGAGATATGTGCTTCTTACCTGCGTGTATTATTGAGTGTACCCTGCATATGCTTGTAGGACACTGTGCATATTGCATACTAATTTAGAACAAATGGAAATACTTACAATACAGTGTACTCAGCCCAAGTGTACCACCTGGTAGTAATTCAGCATTCTGACTGGTGAAAACGGTATATTAGATTCTTTTATGAGAGCAGTTGCATTGACACAATGGAATGAGACATTGGAGACCAGGGAGTGGAATGAAAGCAAACAGCTAATCCACATTCCATGGATCTTCTGAGACCTCAGGGTGGAACTGATACAGTATTTAAGGCTTATAGTGGTCAAAGCCAAAGAATGAGTGGTGCCAAAACTAACAGGCTGCTAAGTTCCACCTCGTAAAGAATGATGATTGAGCGAGCTGAGCCTTCATTGCCACTCTCTCAGAGCCGTGCCATCCTTATCCTGCTTTGAGTTGGCTGTATCTGACCATGAGGCAAAACTGTAACTGTTGATAACAGTGTAATTCGATATGAATTACCACATGGTTTCCTACGTGTATGTTTTGGTCATGCTTTATTTTAAAGAGGCACTTTACCAAGTTATGCCCATTAATCAGGGTTTTATTATGATTTAAAATATATTTTAAAAAATGAATTACATATTTATCTCTCTTTGTATTTTTTGGCTTTCCATCTGTTTCATTTTTTTGTCTTGGTTTGCCTATGACAGCGCCCAGGAACTGAAACTGAAGAGTGCACCTTATAACAGTGTTATCTGTTTTGGTCATTGACAATTCATTTATTATATTTATTAACAATGCAATCAAACACAATCTCAAAGTAACGACCATGTATCTGTTCATGTCTGCTTCTCAGGAACTCAACAATTACAGTGTAAATCAGCTAAGCATAGTGTACTTTCTGCAATAAATGTCAACAGAAGTTTGTGTTTTTAAGACTGACTGAAAGCTTTCTTTGTAATTATGTCCTTTAGCAAACATGCTATAAGATTTTAAAATGTTACTCTAACAATTACTGCTTAATATACATTATTGTAAAAGCCAAATACTGTGAATATTTAAACACTTACAACACCAGATTGTCCCATGTTTGTATCCTAGTAACATGCAGAGCAAACTAAAATATCTAGCTGGCTTTCTGAAAGACCTTCTGATTGACCTTCCCTTATGAAAGTTTACTACAGTGTGTATTTGAGACATTTTGCAGTTAAACATGCTTTCCCAGTAGTTCTACTATGTATTACATTTTCTTTCCTGTGTTTTATCATGGTTGACTATGCTTTCACTGTTTTTATAAAGCTTTTCTTCACTCTGCTATACTTTTTACCACATTTTACCCTAGAAAACTTGTATAAGGGTTTACCCAATTTAAATTTGCAACAATAAAACAGTAACTCTGTCTTTTCTAGGTAGTAAAGAATAGGTTAATATACTAAACAGAATGTTGCAATAACTCCCTTTAAATTGTATGGTAGAAATACTTTAATAAAATCATTGCTGTAAAGAATCCCCTTACCTTTCAACAGAATCAACAAAAAAAAGTTAATGCACACATTATTTAATTTTAGCTACAAGCCAATACTGCTCAATGCTTATTTGTTTCAGCAAAAGCTCTCTTCAATGCAAAATCATGAAACATGTACCTTCTGTCTGATGATGTTACAAGGCTCTGTGGTGAGCTGTCACGGAGTGAGACATGCGTGCATGCAAAATATCATCTATAAATACTATCTCTCTAATTACCCTAAATCTCAGGGGACAGCAATCATGAACTGCTGTACATTTCTGTACCTTTTAAGGGAGAAATGTATTTAATCGGCACACTGAAACCTTAGCTGACCCAACAAGTAGCGTTTGTCATGTTCTCAAGTGTTCAGTGTGCATAAGATTGAATGCTGCTTGTTGGCAAGCAAAATAGGGCATTTAAACTGTATTTGGGCTGAATCACTCTTTAAATAATGAGCACAGTATCAAAGGTAAAGCACATATTTTTGTAAACCTTTTCTTACCATGACAAGAATGATAATCAGACAGGAAGGAATATAAATGATAAAAAAAAAAAAAATTAAAAAATGCTCTAGCGAGTAGGGGGATCAGATGCAGTTAAGATTGTGATACTGGCCCCTACTAGGAGTACTGTAATCTTCACAACGTAAGACACACCTTGCAAGTTGCACACAATACTGAGCAGTTTCCTTTAACATCCTTGGTATAATACACAACCATTTTTCTGTATACTGTGCACCCCATGTAAAATGTGCAGAGGTAAGAATAATACTATCATACTTTAAACTGTGTTTATTTATACTATTTTCTCACTGTATCAGTTAAGGCTAAACTGTATACTTGTGTAAAGAGATGTGTTTTTTGTATAGCATGCATCCTGTGCATAGCACGCTGCAATGCTTTCACATTTGGTAGGGTGTATTCTATATTCTGGTTTGAGTAACTCACTCGGTACAGCACGGTTACATAATACACGTTCAATAATTGACTGTGCATTAGTCTTGTAGGATACAAAGCTTCTGAAATGTTTCTCTAACTCAATTATAAAGACAGCAGTCTCCTGGATTGAACACCCTCATAACAGCTGATGGTCTGTTTGCCTGTGACTTTTTGAATGATTGCTTTTTATATTGGCTCTTGGACAGAAAGTAAACCTTTCCATCTATGGAATGGTTCCACCCTGTGAAACACAACAGGGCATCCTCGAATAACAAGGACTAGAACTTTTATTTTTGGCTAACAAAAACAAAGCAACCCAGGGAGCATCATGAAAGGGAAATGAAGTACAATGAATGTGTGAAAAAGATCACTGTATCATTGATATATATTTTTACTGGACAACAATTGTGTCCTTGTTTTGTCATATACCATGTTTCTATCTACCACTGGGACTGACATAAAAGCATTTTCATATCAGCAAGTCAAGAGGAAACCAAACTCAATGGTCAGCCACTGGATTACAAAAAAAAGTATAAGGCAAAATGGAGGACTCAATGAATTATACAATCAGGGAAATTATACTATACTATACAATCAGGGAAAATATTGGAAGCTGGAGAATCTTTGCCCACTCATACAGATTGTAGATTGCAGACTGGATTGTAGACTACAGGTGGAACTGGAGGCAATCCCACTTTGAAACTGTAATGAAGTGCTGTTGAGTTTATTCTTATTAGAATTTTTTTAACATACAATTCTTAGTCTAATTGTAATTAAAAGAAAGAGAAGATGTGTTTAAGAAACACGCACAGCCAGTTTCATTGGTGTGGATTTAAAAGGCAGCTGTTATTAGGATTAAAACATAAGCACAACCCATACTCTCCAGTCACTGTTGACCTTTATCAGCATGTTTGTATAGGGCTTTGTAATGAGGTCTGATAATAACTTCAACCAGTTCTGTTAGTAGAATGGAAAACAGGGAACGCTATTCAGCATATTTAAGGCATGACGACCTCATATGGGGACGAATAATAATAATAATAAAAACTTGTCTAATCTTGACATGGGGACATATGGAAGACTCCAATGCATAATGACCGCATGTGAGGATGCTATTTCTTTATATACTGAAATGGAAAAATTAAAAAAATCTATTTATTATTCAGCTATCTTCAATATCACTTGCATGAAAGGGTTAAAGAGAGTCATCCACATCACACATTCCGGCAGAATCAGCACCATGTGAGACTGTCACCTTATTTTTTAAACTATCACATGAATGTGATATCACTCACCTCAAACCAGAGTGCCACATAAAGATTAGTCAGTACAATACCGCAGGTGAAACATGCTGTGAGCATTTTTTGTCAGTCTTGTTCTTTAATTAGCTATTGATCAGCAGGACTGTTGTTTCTATTACTCTGTGTTTGTCATTTCAACAGGCAATCAGAACACCACTCTGTGAAACGCCATGCAGACATTAATGGGCTGCAGCTGCTCTAACCCTGCGTTTGCTATGGTGTGTTTTAATAACAGATGAACAGGATTAATCAAAATATCGCTATTCTGCCAAAACATAACGTAATCGCCATATGTAGGACTCCTGATTTTCCATTCTTGGGAATGGCAAATTCCGTTTATTTACGTTAACATCGTAATATGAACATAAATAACATGTTTACATAAAAAAATCTACTGAATTTTTTTTTTTTTAAGTCCCCAAAATACTGTAGTTTTCAGGAAAAATCTTTCTTAAAGTAGCCCACCAGTAACAATGTACTATAGGCCAGCTTATTGCTGGCATTACAATATACAGACTAGTCGAAAACGAGGGGCATTATTACAAAAATATACAATTTTCATAAAATCACAAATTAAATACAATGTTCAGAAAACTTCTCTCTCCCATCTGTAGTTTCATCTGCAACAGAGACTGGTTTATGCTGTACTTGCTGTAAAACTGCATGTGTTTCTCCTATACCCTGGACAGATAGAGTTGCCTTAGTTAGAGCAGGGCTCTTCAACTAGTTTTATAAATTAAAGGGGGTCAGATTGGAAAAAAAAGTTAGGAGTAGGCAGGCCAGAGTAATTTATTCTGCACATTTTCAAGCAATTTAATGTTCATATATTGAGCAAGACTTACACATTTGACCATACGAATAGTACTTTAATAATAGAACAGTGAGAATTTAACGGAGTATCATTACAATCATTTTAAAATGAATGCGACATATTAATAGTGTAACTGTTAAGAAGAGATCAGTGCTTCTGTTTTGAGCTGCTAACTACTGTGCCCTCTGGATACGTATTTCCAAAAGCTCCTTGTTTGGTTTCAAAATGCCTTTTCATATTGTATTCCTTAACCGCTGACACACATTCACTGCACAATAAACACCGGCTTTGCGTTCGGCACAGTTGATAAAATAAATATTACACCACTCATCATTGAATCTATAATGTTCACCATTTTCTGTTTTTACTAAGTAGAGTAGAGAGCGCCATGTTATAGAAATATTAGCAAAAAAAAAAAACACTAAAAAGTCACTCTCAGTATGTGGTATTATTAAGGAGTTAATGATAAATTACAAATAGTAAATTATAAAACTAACGGTTTCACCTCAACTACTCTGTTGTTTCTCTGTGTGGAACGGATTTGAGATAATAGCTAAATAAATACATTAATACATAATTCAATTATGTTTTTGTTTTTTTTAATCGGAGAGTTGATGATCATTTTTTTCAGGTACTTTTCACTTTTCTGTATATACAACTCCAAAATTATTCCACAGAGCAAAAATTTCAAAACAGCTAGTTGCTTTTTTAAACCACACGAGTCACACAGCATAGAGGCAACAACGCAACAGCGATTTTCTCGTTATGCAATGATCCAAAATAAACATACACAAAACGTGTCAGTCCGTTCCCAATGCCTAATTCTGCGATTCCGTCCTTGATTCTGCGATCGTGGAAAATTAGTAGCTCTACATAGGTACACTGCCTGGAATCTTCATTAGGACCTATCTACCTGATTGGATTAGGCATCATCCTGGTGTGGGCATGTTCTCCTGATATATCCTGAGTCCTTTGATTACTCTGGAAGGCTAAATTAATTCTGTTTTTTTTTTAAGCATCGTTGTGGATAACGTCCATCTAACTCGTACGCTGATGTCGATGGGTACTTGCATGACAATAATACAAACATCCATGAACGGTTTGAGGAGCATCACAGAGACTTCAGGTATGACCATTAATACCTACGCTTGCACGGATTACATAAGTAACATCCCACCTGAGAAATTCCAGCACCTTGTCGAGTTAATACCATGTCATGTAAAGACTGTGATCAGGGCAAACGTTGGTCCAAACCTATATTATGTACAAGCCGTAATGAAGTGCCAGAAAGTGTGTGTTCCATGGTATAATGGAATGATTTGATATACTTTATATGGTCATATTAAAAAAAGTTTTAGCAAAACAACACAGGCCTGCAAGCAAGATGTCTCCAGACCTATCAAAAATATTAACAGGGTTCGGTGCCATATGATAAATTATAATGATAAAGTAACAGACAAACTAACTTTAATAAATAATACCAAACTAAATTAACACCCCTACACATGTTAAAAAATGCAGCAGCAGCAGCAGCAGCAGCTCTACATTCATTATGAATACCCGTACAGGAGCAATATTCAACAGAATGGTGAAGCAACTGAACTCAACAGAAAACACCAAATAGTTTTTTTCAGGAATACTGAACAATTTCCAACGTTTTGAGGCAAGAGAAACAGCGGCGTGTTTCTCTGTTTGTTTACATGCCATTTTGTAGCGATGAGGTGCACTTGTGGAAATCAGGATACAAAACAAGGCAATGATACTACGACGGTTCTGGAAAGATTGAATAAACCAATCAAGACACTCACGATGACAAGTCACATTTGAAAAGATTGAATAAGCCATTTCAACTTAAGTTTGATGATGATGAGTTATCAGGTTAGAAAACAGTACTGTATCAGTTGTTAACAAATTGCTACCGGTGCCAAAAAGGTGTTCTTTTAAGTAAAGTTCCTGTTTCTTTAGGCGGAGCATTTACAAAGGGAAAAATCAGTTTCACCACGAGGGTGTTCTCTTAGGAGGCATTCGTAAACACAGAGACTACTATACTTCCAAGTTCTGCGTGGACCACTCTCTCAGAGCTAGGTGATAAGCTATGCCCAGATTCCAGAACTTTGTCAATCTGTCTGTTATTCAAAATAATCAATCAAGCAGAACACTATACTCACTATACAGGGGTGTTTAAGAGCCTGTGAAATACTATATCAATGCTGAAGACATTGAAATGGTCTCCTAGGGAATGGGCTCTCAATGCACTGTCTAAGCACCAGCTATTTAAGTGCTGGTGGCATGTGATAATCACAGAAGTGTGGAACTCAATCCATCTCTCTAGTGAGGACATTCTTCCAACAGTAGTTTAAAAACAAGTACAGTACTAGAAAATACAGTACATCCCAAAATAGATTTATTGTATAATTAGAATCCATTTTTATTTGCTAGATTTTAAAGTAGTGAAAGTATCTACTGCAATTGGCAAAAGTAATAGTTACATTCAAATCAGTAAGGGTTGCAATGCAATAGTTACTACATTGCTAAAATGTATTTTGTCTTTTTTTGAAAATCGAAAACACTATCTTCTTGATTGCCTGTCCTACATTCCACCTAGTGTCATGCTGGCTGATGTAACACATCTTATTTTCGCTTTATTCAGAGCAGTTGCAACAGTAGAGCTCCTATACAGTGCCAATGTGCCTCCCAGCTGCCCAGCCTTACTGATGAGGCACATATCACACATTGGCAATGCTTTTCACACTTGCTTGACATTAACTGAGCAGCGAATTCTCCAGTTCTACTAACTCCTCTTTGGAGCAAAGAGAAGCAACTGATCGCTTCTGACTGGGTTACCTTTAATGTTTGCAGTAATGCTGTGGTTACAGTAACTCAATCGTCTGGGAGCTCTTAGGCTCAGAAGTGCCAACTTGTTTGTGAGTCCTCTTCCTTATTAGACTGGCCTAACAATGAGAGCTGCATGGCTATAGCAGCAAATTGTATTCATTTCGACTGGCAGCCATTTAGCTTAATTGTGACCTTTTTAGTTAAGAAGGAGTAACAGTTGCACCGGCCAGCTCAATGCTGATCTATTGCAGTTAAAGGATGGAGTAACGTAAGGAATGATTTTTGCTCCTTGGCAAAAAGGCCAATGTTAACCTAAACAAACATAAAAACTAAAACAATATATTTTTTTTTACATTAAAAAAAATCTATTTACTGATAATATACTATATAAATATGACAATTGTCATGATATACGACATTCCTTAAGTGTTAAAAACAAAGTTTTAAAATAACTGTAAAACTTGCATCATGTAGTGTGATGAAAACAACATAAATTACTTTTGTCATTGTGACGTCAATCATGAAGCTTAATAACCATATGCATGCTCACTAATTGAAATGTAAGCAATCCTTTTCTAGACATCATAGTGCTATAGACTACCACTGCACAGACTTGAATACTAAGGTTTCCAGGGGAACTCCAGTATTGTAGCCAATCCTCTACATGTTAACACAGATAAAATAGATTTCTAAATGCATTAAAGAACATCACATTTGTTGCTGTTTGTATGCTTTTGTCTTTAGTAAAGCAATTAAACACTACATTAACCATACTCTCATAGCACTATTAAATACAAGTGCAATCCATATTTTAAACTGACAAAGCTTAATAATAATAAAAAAAACCAAACAAAAAACATACCTTGGTTTTAACGTAAAATGACAATTAGATCCACAACTCCAAGCCCATAAAGCAACCCAGAATAAGCTATCCAAGGCAGATATTCACATCATGGGGATAGTTTAGACTGGGGCAGTGACCACTATGTGAATTTTTTAATTCCCTTTAGTCAAGTGCAAGTAAATCACTTCTCTCCGTTATTTCGTGGAATATGTTCACAGCCAGTGTGAAACAAAGTCCTAGATGGGAATTCTGAGTCAATGTCTACATATGCTTGGCTACACCCCAAAGTCTTGGTTTTGGAGATTCTTGGAGAGGGGAGAAAGATTGGAATGCAAGGCCTGACAGGAGATTGCAGACATGATCTGGATGGTTAAAGGAAAGTAAATAGTATTGCAAACCCCTTTATATCGATACCATCTTTTTTTCATTGATTTTCAAGAAACTCAAAATAAAGAACAAGGGTCTATAAAATGGGAATAAAAGGGATGATGAAAAATGTAATATTTACTAAAGGATATTGCTTTTAATGAAACAATCATAGGGTATACAGCATTTGCAGAAATTAACATCTTATCTTTGTCTGTGTACAATGTAGACCCACATGTGCACCTTTGTTCAATTTATGGTAATTTATGCTACTTTGCAATCCAATTTTAATGGTGAGGGATCTAAATAAAGTAGCTCTAAGGTTTATTCAAATTTAATTTCCATTCAATATGCATTCAGTTAATAATAACAAATTCTTTAGCTTATGGGTTCCTATTTGTATAAATAAAGAAGGCGGCAAATAGGTTTCCCTCAAGTTCAGCCTCTGTTGGAACCGTATCGGCTCCTGGTTACAATGAGACCCATTTATATTGGAGTTTGTACAGCAAGGTCCTATCCTATAATACATTGTTTATCTTAAGACAAACTACCTCTATTTGGATAATTTTTCATTCACCCACAGCTATTCTGACTTTGCTGAGCCAGTCCGAGGTAAAAAGAGAATTGTTAGAAGAAAATGAACACAGCTGCTCACAGAATTGTAATAATTTACAGGGGATGTGCATTACGAGCTATATGGTCAATGTCACTGCTTAATGCAAAATGACCTAAATCCGGGGATATTTATTTTTCAATTTTATTTCTGAATACTACACTTGAATAATCATGTGCAGCAATGTTCTTTCAAATATTCAGATCGTTTCTCTACACTAAAGCAATTATTACTCCATTACTGCTGTTTTCACGTTGCCCTACAAGTCTTTCATTGATACAAAGCAGAATGGGAAGAGATTTGTGAAGCATGCCAAAATGAAATCTGATTAGAATGAATCCTCGGCCAATCAACATATAGTGATTATACTGACATTAACGCTGGCCGATAGCAGCTAACAGAAAGTAGCATGAACTGCGCTGAATGAAAGCTGGATAGCAGTGCGGATTATGGTAAAGGTTGATTAAGGAGGGCTTGCTGGGGGGCTCCTGTTGCCGTACAGAATCCCACTGGTGGCCGCATTTCAGAAACATTGCACCAGAATATGCTTTGATAAAAGAATGACTGGATTTAAAACACACAATTGTTGTCAATCATTTAGTTAAAGAAAAAAAAAACAAACAGAAAAAAAACAACACATTGAGAATCTGAAGCTCAAATATGTTTACTAGGTTACGGAAAAGTTCCAAAAACAATGTTAGTTGCAATATGGGTTAAGAAAAACAACGCTAAAGTCTGGATGGTCAATTTTTTTTAAATGAATTTAAATAGAATACCATCTTAAGTAAAGCTTTATAATGTTTTACAATGTATGCCACTGGTATATACCAGAAACACAAAAGTGATACTACCACTATTATAACCAACTGACCTGGGGGTGTTTACTGTAAAATTGTAAAACAATATGAAACTTTTAAATATGTAACGTACAGTACAGTAGATACCAGAGAGGGCATTAATCAATGTGGCAGAAGATAATCACGTTTTTTTTATGCAATTTGTTGGTAATCATGTTATTAGTTCCCCAAACTGCACAGAGAATGTTAACCAAGCCACAGCATAATCTTTTAAATGAAATGTACAGATTTATTAATTTATATTTTAAATATGGAACCAGTTCACTCCTCAGTTAACGATGTTTTCCTTGGTCTCAGGACAAGGTCCTTCACTTCTGAGGTCAGTGAGAGCAGCTCTTTCCGAACTGCATCTGATGCATCTTCCTCAGCCTGCTTCTCCTCAGAGTCCGCCCCCACCTGGCTGGCCTTCTGGTTCTGGCCCATGAGTTGCTTCACAACAAGACCTTGATACTTTGATAGAAGCTTGTGCTGATCCTACAATAGAACAGAAATCAATTTAGAAATGTCAGCATCTTTCAATAATAACTCAAACCCCTGTTGGAGGATCCATATGGCTGGGCTCCGCTTGGACCGAGCACCAGTAGGGGTCGCTGTGGCAAAGAAATGAGAACTATCCCCAGCTGATACGTTAGCCTAATCTGTGGGAGCGCAAAGACCAATGCAGATGCTCCATGTGGGTCCCCAAGCCAAGATCAACACGATATCCATAAGTTTGGATCGATATAGCCTTTAGTAGTTCACCCAAACCGGTGTCACATTCACAATATGTAAAACAACAGAAATCTGCAACATCTAAGTGTAACAAACCCTTATCCATAATAGTTAAAAAATGAGTTTCTACAGCTATGGCTAAAAGTTTTGCATCACCTAGAATTGTGTGAGATAATGAAAAAAACAAAAAAACAATGATATGAACATAATTTTGATCTTTTATTTAACATCATGTAATCAAAGAAACTACAAAAAGATATTGCTAAAGTCTACCGGGAGCCGTTATAGTAGCACAGTATTTCACGTTAGATTTTGAAATGTTAGTTTTCAGTTTTTGTCAGTGTTTCGTTAAGTAGATGGGAAACTAAAATGTAGTATGCACTTTAATATGTAAGGCTGTCAAATAATCGCAGTTAACTTCTGCGATTAACGCATTAATTTGTTTAATGTGCGTTAATCGCACTGCTGTGTCTTGAGCCCACCATACTTCAAACCACCAGTTTAGACAGAAATTTAGGATCGTTGCAAGCCAACAAATCAAGCTAAGTATGATAGCAGTCACCTCGCTACAAAAAGGATATTGCTGCTCTAGAAAGAGTGCTAAGAAGAGCTACCGGAATTATTCTGGGTTTAAAAGGCATGTCATATGCAGGCAGGCTAAAAGAATTGAATCTATTCAGTCTTGAACAAAGATGATGATGTGGCAACCCGATTCAAGCATTCAAATTTCTAAAAGGTATTGACAATGTCGACCAAGGACTTTTTCGACCTGAAAAAAGAAACAAGGACCAGGGGTCACAAATGGAGATTAGACAAAGGGGCATTCAGAACAGAAAATAGGAGGCACTGGAACCAACTCCCCAGTAATGCTGTTGAAGCTGACACCCTGGGAACCTTCAAGAAGCTGCTTGATGAGATTCTGGGATCAATAAGCTACTAACAACAAAACAAGCAAGGTGGGCCAAATGGCCTCCTTTTGTTTGTAAACTTTCTTATGTTCTTAATATACATTTTAGACATTTTAAAAAATGTTGCAGGCTTTAGCTAATCAAAGCAAAATACTTATTGTGATGCTATGTTTGGGTGGGATCTTCCTCTCACCAACAAATCATGTGAAAGCCGCGTTTGATTGACATCCTGTGAGGCAGCTGGTGCGGATCCTTTGAAAGTCCCAGACGTTTCCATATTCCAACTTTATTTTAAATGTGCAGTTTTTTAAGCAAACTTGCAGACTAATTAGTAGTAGTGCAGCAGTCAACGTGGCAAAACAAATGAGTCTGTTTAATTGTTTTAAAAGTCAACGGAGAGATATCTGCAAATTATTAATTTCTATCAGCAGTAGAAATGGCAACATGTGAAAATAAAATGTCAGAAGAGAAAATGACCAAAGCGACTGGATGATTTGTGTGTTACTTCATCTTTGGGGAAATGAACCAGGGAGCACTCTAATGAAGATTTGAGAGCAATGTTGAATCATATTTTAGATTGTCAACTTTGCGAACTCAACAGCCGCTTTCAAAATGACACATATGGCCGCATGAAAGCAGCGTCTGCATGCTGGCCAAAATAGGACACATTAGGCAATAGAGAAGGTCTACAGAAGTGGAATTTACATCGTACAACGTTAATATGAAGCTGAAGTTTCAATCTTCGCTCAAAAAATAAAAGCGCAAATCTACTATGGAGAAAAAATATCCAACACTCACTTAAATTTTAGATTATTGCCATTTGTACATCTTTCCAAATATGAACGCACGTAAGCGTTTTGATCCCAATGACCACCTACACACAGTGAACAGGATTAATACAGCTGTAGTGAGTCTCAATGCTGACAAGTCGCTGAAGAACATGCTGTCTTTCCTATGGTTTGAAAGAGACCTGTGCGATTCTCTGCAGTATGACTAGAATTGCAATATTCAACAGCAATTACAGTTGTGTTTGTAATTTTTAAATGATTGCCCTTACTAAATTTTGGTCACGGTCTCAATGGGTACATTTCCTGGTTAAATAAATACATTTTAAATGATTTATTTACAGTTAAGGATAATAATAACAGCATCAGTAATACAAACTAATTTTAATTAGATGGATGTAGTAATTGTATCCATTTAATATGTGATTCTAACCGAGATTAACTAAGTTTTTCTTTTTTTTTTTAAATCGCAAGATTAATCGTGATTCGTTTTTTTAATCGCTTGACAGCCCTAGCAATACGTTAATGTAACATTATTTAGCAGGCTTCATTCTATATGGTGAAACTAAACATTTGGCCATAGCTGTATACAGACCCTGGCGTTTGCCATCCTTTAGAAGACCATACACAGGTGACTGCGAAGCATACCTCTGGGATCCTGGTACTCAGGGTTGCAATGATTTGAGGCACACACCGCCCTGGTGCATGAAGCATGCAATTTGTAGAGAACTGGAACAAGAGAACGCTGGTCAGGTGCAGAACTAGGGCAGGATCCTCAGTCACCTTTAACTGCTCGACTAAAGCCTGTCGATGCTGAAAGAGAGCTTGTCTACAAAATAAAAAAGGAACCGATATCATTTCAGATAATCACACTATATATATATATATATATATGAGGCAAGTATAATGCCAATTACAAATGAACTCCATAATTCACGTTTAATGTAATTGGGTTATCGTTATTACAATTTTAAATGTACAATCCAATTAAAAACGTTTAAGTCTTTCCTAGAGGCTAAGAGACAGGGATGGTCACATTTTATATAACCTTAGATTAAAATGACAGACAAAATAGTTTAAAGGATAATGACAGGACAAAGTCTACCTAAATTAAACACAGGCTAATTCAAATAGTCTTACTGTGGCAGTTCAAATAATGCAATTACCTCTCTCTCTTTTTGTCTCCTTTCTTCAGCAAAATTCCGCAAACCTCTGCCACAGAATCCAAATTGGTTAAAAAATCTTCTATACTCTAAATATATAAAAAACAAAACAAAAACAAACATAAAAACATAAAAGAAAAAACAATAATAATAATACAAAACATGTCAAAAGTCTTTCAGAGGGTGGATGGATCAGGGTAATCTCTACTATAAACAATTTTCACTTCTAGAAAAATAACAAAATGTATACACTTACAACAATATGCTACCTGTGATAATCAAAAACTTACTTTTGCATTGAGAGAATTATGAAGCTTTGTTAGAGGACCTTTAGTTTCCTCCGGCAACTTTCCTAAAATTTTTAGTCTGACCTGAAAAAAATATTAGAAATGGTATTAGTCAAAAAAAAAAGTGCTATACAAAATAAGATTTTTCAAAAGTTCAGTTGAAGTTTGGGTTTGTTTGAGGATTTTACAGCAACTGGTATCTACCCAGACTGCATCAAACGCTTCTGAGGCAATATTGAGAAGCACAGAAAATAGGTTTGTGCTCTTAAGTCGTCCAGCTATCCTACAAGGGTATCAGAGTAGATCAAATCACCCCCTTAGTCCTCTAAACAAAAAATCAGAGGTTTTAATCTTGCCAATTCAGCTGTGACAGTAACTGCATTCATCATTTTAAACATTGAAAGTGTGTAAATAAAAGGTGCTCCCCACACCTCATTTGTTATGGAACTGTAGTTTTCTACAGCCATCATTAACTCTGCAGCCAGGAAATTGAAGAGCAGGTTGGTTATATCTGTGCACACTGTCTTCAGCACATGCTTTGCAATGTTAGCTTGTGTTTCATCTGAAAGACAATAAAAGATACAACATGCAGTAACTCTTTTCTCTGAAGTAATGCACACATACATTTAGAAATATAATGAACATCTAGGGTTATGGACCTTATAGTTTACACTACAATGCAGAACTGGTAATGCAATAATAAGGCAGTGGCTCCCAATCTGTGGTCCGCGGCTACTTGTGGTCCGTGAGTAAACTCCAGGTGGTCCACAAACAACTCCCAAAATTCGGTTAAGCAATTCTTGCAAAAAATAATTTCTACACAATCACATGTTGTGCTACCAATGTTACTAAGCAACACAACAAATAGCTTTAACCATGTGATATAGAATTATAAAATAGCATGTAGTTTGCATTCCTCCACTTCCCTCTGTTCGAAAACATGGGTTGAGAATTGATTAGCAGTTTGCTACACATGTGGACTGGCAGAGCTATACCGGTTTTTTTTGTTTTCTGAAAAGAGACTAATATTGCAGATAGCAGACTGTTTGGTTCAAATTGCATGTACTGCTTACAATTGATAGAGACCTTGTGTCTACAAGCTTCTTGCCCAGCATTGACTGCAAGCTAAAAAGATAACTATGCTGTGGACCAGAAGGGGCCAGGCTCTAAGACTTTGGAATCCAAAGCATAAAGGGGCTAAAAGGCTCCCAGGGACTGGCGTTGGACCCAGAGGTTCTCAGAGAGATCGAAAGAGATAATGCCACTGGGATCAAAGGGGCAGATTTATGGACCTTTTTTCTCTAGGAGTGTGAAGAATGCACTGAGTTCAGAGGTTGTCACACTAGACTACACACACACACACACACACACTAAATTAACAGAATAATGTGTTGTACCTTGACCGTTGGTTAAGTGTCAGAGAAAGGGGAGGTGGACCATCTATACAGAAGGGTATTTAATGTCATGCAAACATTGTAATGATGAGTATTCTGTTTGTCCTGTACCTGGGACCAGTCTCCCTGCATATTTCAATAAACCTGGCAACTGATTGAAGAAAAGGACTCTGTGCATTTTCTTGAATCTACTTAATCACCATCATTTTTTTAAAAGTTACTTCACCCTCCAATACGGGTATGTTTATAAATTAAACTGTGTGTGTGATTAACATACTAATTTAATATATATATATATATATATATATATATATATATATATATATATATATATATATATATATATATATATATATATATATAATAACTGAACAGCTCTGATGCAATACCAAGTGTCGCCTTCAAAGCCGCCATTAACTGAAAACTTTCTAATGTGAAACAAATACTAACTAAATAACTGTTACACATTATGAAGGCACATTTGTCTTGTCAAAATTACAGACTTCTTTTTTTTAGCCAGCATTATTAAAAAAACAAGAACAAATCTACATCCCGCATCCACGGGTATAGGAATGCAGTACACCATTATTTCAATACATTTTTGGAGAGGTTAGCTGCATATAGTAACAAAAGTTAATGTGAAACAAAAAGAGGCTATATTTGTTGCTTGACTTGTGAACTGTACTGTAGCGTGAATGACCAATTTCAGCTCTATGTTATTATATAGGTTTATTCAGCCAGGTTTATTCATATCTCACAAGACTACATGCCAAAAGGAAATTCTGTTAACACTACTTCTGGAAATAACGTGTACAGTCTGTTCTTCACGGTGTCATAGTTAACCAAAATGCTAGAAATCCTATTGACTGTGCACCACCAATCCCGTTTCAGCCCACTAGAAGTGGTAAGTACTAACACTCTGAACACTCTTCAATCATTTTATAATTTTTAAAATTGCTTCCAACCCATATCGTCTTCCGGTGAGTTTTTTTATGTGTAAATCGAGTAAAGTTGGCGATCAGTGAGTGCAATAACTTGCGTTAGAAATGGATTAATTTGCTACACAAGGTAACGGTTGTGGGGACCAGCACTGGTATTTATATTTACTGTATCCGAGGATGACCCAAGCCCCAGTGCATTCTCTGTCAGGAGGTTTTGTCAAACAAAACTCTTAAACCTGCAAAATTGAGATCTACAAAACATTCAGAATGTAAAAACATTTTAAACAAAAGTGTTTGGCGGGGTGCCCCGCTCGTGCATATTTTTGTGTTTTATGTTGTATGTGGTGTGCTATTGTTGGTGTAAGAAACAGGAAACCAGCCACAAAAAAGAAACAGGAAGAAATACGCACAGGGGCGGTGCAACCCGCCACAAAAAGAAACAGGAAGAAATACGCACAGGGTCGGTGCAACCAGCCACAAAAAGAAACAGGAAGAAATACGCACAGGGGCGGTGCAACCCGCCACAAAAAGAAACAGGAAGAAATACGCACAGGGGCGGTGCAACCCGCCACAAAAAGAAACAGGAACAAAAACGCACAGGGTCAGTGCAACCCGCCACAAAAAGAAACAGGAACAAAAACGCACAGGGTCAGTGCAACCTACCGCAAAAGGAAACAGGAACAAATACGCACAGGGTCAGTGCTACCAGCCACAAAAGGAAACAGGAACAAAAACGCACAGGGTCAGTGCAACCAGCCACAAAAAGAAAAAGGAACTTTGCCATCAGAAAGTTCCAATGCCCAAAATGACAACATTCCTTGCTGATCTGATAGCGAAGACTCAAGCCCAGGAATCTCATTAAGTTAGGTGTGTTATATAAATACTTTACTTTCTATATGTACTTATACATATACGCATAAAAGCTAGTTTCAAAATGCTGCTGTGAAAAAATGCATGGCAAGTGGCCCATGGGAAAAATCCAAACACCAAGGTGGTCCCTACATTGAAAAAGGTTGGGAGTCACTGTGATAAGGTCATGGCTCATATTCTACAGATAGTAAGCACACTTCACTCTAGATAACAATTACATAAACACTTTAGCTTTAATGATGGTCAGACTGACAGAAATAAAGGTAGAGAGATAAATAGTCTGTGTGTCTGCAATTGGATTTGATGTACAGTGAGGGTGAAGCGTGGTCAAACCGGAATACAAGAAAACTGGAAACAGCTGACCTTGCATTTTCACAAGGGAGTTAATAATACACCTGGCCCAGACATGCATTAAATTCACTTTCACATACCAAACGTGACTTGGGTTATCAAACAAAAAGAAAATCTTGCTAGTCTTAATTAGAAGCCTATATCCACTGGGAATTTAAGATCCCCAGTTCTTAAGTACTCAGTTGATGAAAACTGATTATTAAGCTTACTGATGTTTCTAACTCTGCACACCTTAGTCCTGTTAGTCCTGACCTGAACACCCCCTATCATAATAAACAGTGCTTTTTAAATACTTTACCATGAACACTAAATTAACCCATCTTTAAATTATTTAATCTTAATTATAAAGTATTTTATAATTCACTGATTTCAGAATTCAGTTTTAAAATTAGAAGACCAATATTACCTGAGAAAAGTTTTGTTCCTTTCTCGAAAAGCCTGATGTTGTTGAAGAGGTTAGTGATCTCCTCCTGTAGGTCTTTCACAGTCTGTTTCCTGCTAGCCCCAGTACTGGAGCTGGTGGAGGACATGAAGACCGACCGAACCACCTCCTGGTACATTTTAGTCAGCGGCCTGCAAACCAGGAGTTCATAATAGATTACTGGTGCGTCAGTATTAATATAGAATAATATAGTTTTTTTATGTTTAAGAAATGTTGAGCGTCCTAATAACAATGTTGCATTTGAACTGATTTATTAGATTCCAAAAGTATCTTAGTACAAAAGGTTTTGTTTTCTTATGCATTTCCATTCTACTTTCTATTTGTAACAGAACAGAAAGTAGAATATTTCTTAAGTGTGGAGGTTTGTGCAGGTTAAGAATGTATACTGTAAATAATACAAGGGTTATATTTTGGATCAAATTATTCATAAAATTATGAAACAAAAACAATGTCTGTGCAATATCTGCAACCAAGCTTAAATACTGTTAAATTGGTATGTTAGTAATGAAACATTACCTAATCAAGTGCTCTGCGAGTTCAGATAGATGTTAGTAATGAAACATGACCTAATCAAGTGCTCTGCGAGTTCAGATACATGTTAGTAATGAAACATGACCTAATCAAGTGCTCTGCGAGTTCATAAGAACATAAGAACATAAGAAAGTTTACAAACGAGAGGAGGCCATTCGGCCCATCTTGCTCGTTTGGTTGTTAGTAGCTTATTGATCCCAAAATCTCATCAAGCAGCTTCTTGAAGGATCCCAGGGTGTCAGCTTCAACAACATTACTGGGGAGTTGATTCCAGACCCTCACAATTCTCTGTGTAAAAAAGTGTCTCCTATTTTCTGTTCTGAATGCCCCTTTTTCTAAACTCCATTTGTGACCCCTGGTCCTTGTTTCTTTTTTCAGGCTGAAAAAGTCCCTTGGGTCGACACTGTCAATACCTTTTAGAATTTTGAATGCTTGAATTAGGTCGCCACGTAGTCTTCTTTGTTCAGGACTGAACAGATTCAATTCTTTTAGCCTGTCTGCATATGACATGCCTTTTAAGCCCGGAATAATTCTGGTCGCTCTTCTTTGCACTCTTTCTAGAGCAGCAATATCTTTTTTATAGCGAGGTGACCAGAACTGCACACAATATTCAAGATGAGGTCTTACAAGTGCATTGTACAGTTTTAACATTACTTCCCTTGATTTAAATTCAACACTTTTCACAATGTATCCGAGCATCTTGTTAGCCTTTTTTATAGCTTCCCCACATTGCCTAGATGAAGACATTTCTGAGTCAACAAAAACTCCTAGGTCTTTTTCATAGATTCCTTCTCCAATTTCAATATCTCCCATATGATATTTATAATGTACATTTTTATTTCCTGCGTGCAGTACCTTACACTTTTCTCTATTAAATGTCATTTGCCATGTGTCTGCCCAGTTCTGAATCTTGTCTAGATCATTTTGAATGACCTTTGCTGCTGCAACAGTGTTTGCCACTCCTCCTACTTTTGTGTCGTCTGCAAATTTAACAAGTTTGCTTACTATACCAGAATCTAAATCATTAATGTAGATTAGGAATAGCAGAGGACCTAATACTGATCCCTGTGGTACATCGCTGGTTACCACACTCCATTCTGAGGTTTTTCCTCTAATCAGTACTTTCTGTTTTCTACATGTTAACCACTCCCTAATCCATGTACATGTGTTTCCTTGAATCCCAACTGCGTTCAGTTTGAGAATTAATCTTTTGTGCGGGACTTTGTCAAAAGCTTTCTGGAAATCTAAATAAACCATGTCATATGCTTTGCAATTATCCATTATCGATGTTGCATCCTCAAAAAAATCAAGCAAGTTAGTTAGGCACGATCTCCCTTTCCTAAAACCATGTTGACTGTCTCCCAGTACCCTGTTACCATATAGGTAATTTTCCATTTTGGTTTCAGATAGATGTTAGTAATGAAACATGACCTAATCAAGTGCTCTGCGAGTTCAGATACATGTTAGTAATGAAACATTACCTAATCAAGTGCTCTGCGAGTTCAGATAGCATCTCCTCAGGGCAGTCTTGGACATGCTTCTGTAGCACTTCTTCAATGTTTCCCTGAGTCATAAATGGTACTTCCTGTTGTTTACTGCGACCTTGAAAAAAGCACAATCAGTTTACTGATAACATTACAGAACGTTTGCAGCTAGAATACTGCTTAAGGCTGCATCCACACTTGACAGTGACGCGATGAAGTCGCCGAATGTCAATCCACACCAGACACGACTTGAAAACGATCCAAAAAACTGGTGATAAACACATGACCCCCCCATGCATTCCTATTGGATATACTAGGGATGGGCTTTCCATCCAGGTCTTGTTTGATTACTACCCTGACCTCCGGCAACTCTGTTGTAAAATAAAGGTTGGACTTGTAAAATCTATAGATCAGAGTTATTGAACATCCCTCGATATATACACAACACTTTTACTGTTATCATTATTATTAGTAGTAATTGTGCAGTTGTAGTCATAGTATTATTATTTCTTTTTCTCATGGTACCAGTAGTAGCAGTAGTCTGATTTGAACCATCTGTCAGATGACAGCTGGACAACAGTAGTATAGGTGAACTGATATTTTCAATAACATTATTTTACTGTTATACATTTATTTACTTTTTTTTTTAAACTTTCTTTTTATTTGTTGTTATACATTTATATATACAACTTACTGCATCTCCGTTGTGCTTCTTTACAAATTCCTTCTGTGATCCTTTTTGTTTACTAACATTAAGTACTTTAAAGTGCAACACTTATTACTATTATTATTATTATTATTATTATTATTATTTATTTATTTTTTTTTTTATTACTACGTTGTTAAGCACTACATAATCACCATCTTCATTATTATTATTATTATTAAAATCTGTGTTATGCAACTTGAGTGTATTCTACCAAAACCTCACAATGGAAAGTGAGTAAATGAGATCGTGACTTTTAGATGATATATGTTTTTTTAATTTATTTTTTTTATAATGAACCAAGTTACCTTAAAAGATCTTGCTGAAAGCAAAGCAAGCAAACAGATATTGCTTTGACCTTGTATGGTGTCAGATATCATGAACATACATGATTGCTATAACTATCTGTTTTACTGCACCAAACTGATTCCACCAGTTGCAGTAGAAAGACTGTCATCAATACCATAAGAAAATTATTATTCTTAATGTCCCATTCATTGCTCTGAGGCACATTTTTTGTGAGTGTCTTTCCTTTGTATTTGTCTTCCTATAAACATATTATAAATAAAGTATGGAATCAACAACCAGTTAAGGATTTGTGAAAATTCCAGTCTTTATACAGTGTACACATTGCATCCTCCTCTATTAACTTTAGCAGGACTCATATTCACACTTTAAGCAATTAGTGTCAGTACATGTTCAAAGTTTGACTGCCTGTAATTGTTGTAGTTAACAAAGTTCTTGGACCATAAAACAGCAGTTACATTCCAACAATTTAGCACTTCAGACGTACTTGCACTGCTAGCATTCATTACTGTATACAAAGCTTAAGAAAAACTTCAATGCTTTCGAAACTCACTTTGAGTGGTGGTAGTTGTCTCTTCATCGCTGTCGTCATCTTTTCTCCCCTTCTTTTTGGTTTTCCTGATTCGGATCTCTCTGGCATTACCCCCACCACCGCCTTTTACACTTCCACTACCCTCTGTCAAAAAATTTACTAAATTAACAAAAGAAAAAACACAGACCTAAATAATCAAATGGGAAGCAAATGTCACCGAACCACTGTCTTTAACCCTTTGCGGTCCTATGTCGGACTAGGTCCGACATTACAATTTTCCCTTTCCAGTCCGATGTCGGACCTTGTCTGACATCATCAAAAAGACGTCAAGCACAGGTCTGTAGTAATTTTTTCTCCGGAAAAAGCTGAGAAAACCTTTCAATGGTCGAGTGAGACCGATAGGATCCAAAAAAAAAAAAAAAAAAAAAAAAAGGGAGTATCTGAAAGCCCCTTGCACTGCAGAGATAACATGGACATTAAGGAAATAGCTGCTTCTACATCCAGCACTCAAAGAATATCATGGACATTTGCAGAGCTTTTTGAGATGTTGTAGTAATAAAGTAATGACTTGGATTGATGGAGTTTGGTGATAAAACGAGTGATCAGGAGGGGATTTATCAGTATGCAGTCTATAAAGAGGTATGTGAAAAATACAGCGAACAAGGGTTGGGGCTTGGCTGGAGATACAGTACTGAGTGTCCTTTTGCGATTCAGTACCTTTAAAACTGTTTTACACTGAAAAAAAGATTTTAAACAACACATGTAAAATAAACAGCACGTGTGAAAATAAATTGGACCTGACGTGCCTGACAAGTGCTGAATAAATGGACTGCTAAGGGTTAATACAACATAAGTTATCCTATATTATATAAGTTAAGGATAATTAGCCCAGAGTATTGTTTTGTGTGGATTTTGCAAGTTAATTTTATTCAGTAAATTCTCAAATACTATTTATTTGGGCTGTTGGCAATACAGACTTTGAAAAGAGTGGCTACAGCCAATTATACCTTATTTGTTTAAAAAAAAAAAAAAAAAAAAAAAAAAAATTCTAAAGGGGTGTTTGTTTAACACAGCAAATCACTACAAAATGATTATGCTAACAGAGCTATTAATAGCCAATGGGTGGGTGCTACAATATTTGAGGGAAACACTGCAACTGTGTGTTTTGTCCCTCACCACTATGAAGGCATGTTGAAATCAATTGAAAAAGTAATTATGCTGGCTTTTTGATTTTAAACTCTTGATTTTAAGTCATGCAAAGTTTTGAGAAAATATCAGGAATATTGTTTAATTAAATTAATTAAATACTATAAAAACTCACTGTACAATTAATAACAAGATGTTCCGAATTTTCACTTAATTTTAACCAATGAAGTGTTCTCAAGCAAAGTGAGAAAACAAACAAAACAAGAAAAACTATGGACTGATAAGTTAAAGTATATATCACCTGATGCCTTCTTCTTTCTTTCGTCCCTCTTATCCTTTTTAGAAAATGCAGTATTTTCTACTACAACAGAGGCCTGCTTAAGGTCATCTTCAGAGATCAAAAACACTGGATTGTTCTTTATTTCCTGAAAAAAGAGCCACTCTTAAATTAAAAGCTAAACCAATGCATCCACACTATACTGTGAACAATAAGGACAGATATACCCACTGACCAGTATGAGTTAATGCCATGCAGCACGGAAGTAAGCAAGTGGAACATTAGTAATGGCCGCCAAATGAAGATGGATGCATGCAAGGACTGAATCAAATCACACTGAAGACACTGCCAGAAATAACTACAGACACTGCCAGAAATAACTACAGACAGATATGTTTACAAAATCATGCATGCATTTAAACAATGTTTCTCTGTGACAGCAATTTTAAAAGTGCTTAAGTTTAAAAGATTGACCTTGAAAAGTGAAATTAGTGTGCAGACATATTCCACCACTGACCGAGGCTTAAAGAGCTTTCAATGAATTCCAGCAGTTTGCTGGTTAAAAAAACGTGTTAATGTAAAGTATGCTAATGAATGACATACATAAGTTTGATATTATACAACCCACATTAATAAGCAATAACAAAACAATTAATGACCGGTGTTAATCAGTTTTCATAAAATACTAAATATACTTAATATTTAAAACCCCAAATTGTTTGTGTACTCTTCCATTAAAAGTTAAACCATTTCACCCTTAAACTGCAGCAAAGAAGAATGCATTTCAAACAGTTCATGTTCAACAGTACTAGCTAGTACTGTTAAGAGATATATTCAAAATTATGAAAGCAATACATTTTCTTGGTACCTTTTCAGCCTTTTCATGCATTAATGGGTCAAAAAGGGAAGTACAGCCGCTAATGAACTTCTCGCTGACGACAATGGTGTCACTGAAAATCCGGGCAGAGCACTGTATGTTTGATGTTCTCATAACTTGATTGAGCAAAATTCCTGTATCCTCCAAAGAAAGACAGCTGGGCAACATAGACTATGAATAAACAACAAGGAGAGACAGGCTGGTCAAAAATTCTGCTTGAATACTGATATAAACTGAAAAAAGAAGAGATCAACTGTTTAAGATCAGACGCAATGGCCAGATGTTCTACTTCTTAGTAAATGATAAAAACTATATCACAACAAAAGTAAAAAGACCAGCTGTGTACTACTCAACTGTTATCTCAAAGTCAAGGTATAAGTTAGATATCAATCTAAAGAGGCAGATCAAACACTGCCACCTGGGACAATAGGGTCTTATCTGTTAAAACAGTTAAAAACCCAGGTTTCCATCATTACTTGTGCGTCATGTTCCTGAATTCACCCGTATAACCAGTTTACTGAACGCTGTCATGTTCTTACCTGCACATCTGTCCATGTTCCTGAATTCACTGCTTCCTCCACAGAAGCCTCCACCTGATCCACAATGCTCTGGCCAACACAAGCAGCCCTCAGAAATAATAGTTTGCTTGATTTGTACCTTTTCTTTATGTAACTTGTGGGGTCAGGAATTCCTAACCTAGTTAGTGCATCAAATTCTGTAAGTAAAGATCATACATTTTAATTAATTACAGGCATGCCACTAAAACATAACTATACAATTTCTATAGATCTGCAGACATGCCTCGTAACCACTGTGTACCTCTGTTTTAAAGTGTTCCACAAAAACCCTTCTATGTTTACAAGAAACACATTATTTTACCTTTGCTGTAAGGCATTTTGCTTGCAACACAGCAATAGATTTGTCAAGATAATCCAGATTTTTTTAAATATTTTTATTTAAACACCATGGTTAAAAAATTAGATGGCAATACATTTCTCAACTTTAACACTTGAGTGAAAGAAAGAGACTTTCTCCTTTGGGCATCATAGTTAGGGGTCTACATAAATCGCAGATCATTTACATATTTTTCCCAGGTAGATTATGGAATAAAATTAGTATTTTACAGACCTGTTTAAACAGTAAATAAACCTAAGTAGATAATATTTCATAGCACTATACAATCCTAAAAATATTGGTACTTGCTTCCTTACTATAAAGGAGTGCTGTCATTTGTTAAAGGCATGCATACAATACCCTTCAGCAGCTGCTGCCGACAGTCTCTGTGGTGTACATACATTGAGACCATCCACTGAAGTCGTTGAAAGTGTAAGGCAAAGCTTTGCCAAGTTATACAGATATGGAAATCTATTAGAAACAGTCCCAAAACTCAGTTACCCAAGGGCATCTGGCATTCTTTAATAAAGGACATATATCCAGCATGTTCGTTGTCAGTTTGTCCCATCCAGGAATTTATTTTATTAGTAATGAGTCAAAAGAAAGAAAACATGACTATTTGGGTTTAAAATTCTAACTGTGTTTAAAAAATAAGCAGCAGGTTGTTTGAAGCGAGGTGGCTGCGCTAGACTGTACCTGCAGTACTGATTTAACTTGGCTACACCTGACAGGAACACTTTTTGTCTGCGCTCAAGTTTGTTTTCTGAAAGCTGTTTGTTTTACTTCTGTTTAGCATCCTCTGTAGTAGCCTTTCAATTAATGTGTGATTCTGACTCTAAAGAGAGATCAATCGAAGTCACATTACAAGATGTGCAAAACAATTTACCTCCATCTGCATGTAAAGTTTGTTTGGGAAATTTCTTGACGCGATCCTCTGCCGAAATATACTTTGCTTTTCTTTGTCGTCCATTTGTGTTATTTTACCTCCAATGCGGAAAACTAGACTTTAGCAACATAAATCAAAATAACAATGCAACACTGAATTTGTCCCACCTCCTACTGTACAGTACAAGTCACAGAAAAGCCAGTACACACGCACAGACAGGCTATTAAAACATTGTTGTCATGTAAGCAGCCAACAAGAAAGTTAACCACTGTAGTATTTTGTTTGAAATGTTATTTGTCTAAGGATGTTTTTTTTTTTTTTTTGCCTAAGTGCAATGCACACAGGACAGCGAAGGAATAAATAAAAGAGATTACCTACAGAATTAAGATATGTAGTTTGCGTCACTTGCGGTGTGCAGTAGTTAATTTAAATGAGGTTTCTTTTTTTTTTCTTGTACTAGTCCAGTATGTATTGGCCCCTGAAGACGTGAATTTCGCGGGAAGCCCTCAATTTCCCGATTTTGCCCTTTTGCAACACCACCAGTTTGAATCAAATGGGAGTTTGTGCTGTATAAATGTTACTTTAGCACCCAAAATATTCCCATTTTAATAGTCTGACTAGTATATAATAAAAATGTTCCCACCGGGGTGTGAATTTAGCATAGAGTATTAATTTTTGTTTTCTAGCCACATGGCCAAAAAAGCCAAGTCAATTTTACTCAAATAAATGCTTTAGACAATAATCCTGTCCAATAGCACTTGTGCTAGAAAAAGGCAAAATGATCCATAATTACACCAAATCTCAAATGGATATGAAATCTAGCTAACTGAAAGTGGGACTGAAAGTTTAAAATATGAATATGTATATTTATCACTGACTTTCAAACAACACAAGTTGTTTCTTACAGCCATTTTCAATTGCATGCATAAAATAAACAAAGAACACTAGTTACCTAAATAACCGTTCTGCTTTAAGAAAGCATCAATCCAGTTGTTTTGTGTCTTTGAATAGATGTCAGGGATGTAGACAGCCTTGTCCTGTCTGCCCCCAACCACAGATCCCTTAAGACGTCCACTGTTAACAAAATCTTCCAGAACCGCTGGGAAATGACAAGATTATTTTAAGACACCAGTTGGCATGACTGGTTTTGTTTTTTTTTATCAGTCTCTGTTAAGTTTCATTAGATAAATGAGAGCTACAAAAGAAACAGTCTTGCATGTGTGTGCGTGTGCACACACACACGCACACACACACACACACAGTCATACTGCGGATTCATATATATCGTGGTCCTGGGGTTGGCTCCCCATTTTTACTGTCTAACTTCACATGCCTTAGCTGCAATATACATGTCACTTAGAATTACTGATCATTTTATTTTGTACTGCATATCATAAATAAAAATATACAAAACAATTAAAAACAGAGCATTAACATCGTACTGTTATTATATACACATGTATTGTACAATAACAAAAAGCACATTAAATATCTACTTTTGCTGAAGCGGTTTTTATTTTAGCCAGTGAGGTGTTCACTTGTGGCAGCAGTGCACTAGCAAAAGCCACAAGGCAGTGACGTCAGCTCCCTAGCAACAAGCCTCCTATCTTGGCAACAGATTCTTTCAATGCAGCAGGTTTGTGTATTTGAGAAAGGAGAGGAAGACTCATGAAATTAATTGGAGACTTAAGCTGATGAGAAGCAATTACCCACCACTGTACTGGACCCTGACTCCCCCAGTAAAACGAGGGAGTGGTTGTACAGTACTTACTTATTTGTTAGCCTATTTGTTTTTCTGTGTGTCTCTCGCTATATTGCGGCCCTTGATATATAACGAATTCATACTGGACCCTGACACCCGTGGTATATGGAGTGTGTGGTGTGTGTATATATTAGTGGCAAACTAATATATTGCACACTTTCTTGTGTAAAATGAAGTACTTGCACAACAGATTACATGAAAACAGGACAGTGCCAGTATATTTAGTTGTATTTACAAACAAAAAACAAACAAAACAAAAGCCTAACTTACAGTACAGTATAGTACCTTTCCAGGTCTGACCACACAGCATTCTTCTCAGGTCTTAAACCCAGCAAACCAACTATGCATTGATATGTATGTGAGCATTTCTCAAAGAACTTTCTCCAGATTAGTGTTCATAACTATTTAACAGAAATGATGATGTAAAACAGGGATTTTAAGGCAATGAAGTGAAATAAAGTTCTGAAAAACTTTAGGCAGGGGTTGATGAGTCCGGTGCTATTTCTTTAAATTTCGTTAATAAAACCTGTCTTTCTTTTCAACCAGCCGTACCTTCTATGAAGTTTTAATTATAAGTTATAAGTGCAGCACCACTCAATGCAATAAGGCTTTCATCCATTTTGAAGTGTGCGGCAGGAATGACCACGTGCTGCTTGAAACATTTTCCCAACAATGTTTCTTTGACAATTTTTGAAGAAACATGTTTCCTCGTGTATGCTGGGCTTTAGCCTTATCACAGACACAGGCCAAACATTCTGACCTGCTTCTACACCTGCATGCTAATTACAGGCAGGTGTACGTAACTGAATTAGAGCCAGGTGAATCTGATCCTGTCTCAATAAAACCATGAAACAAAACAGACATGCCCCCAGTGTGCAGGGCCTCTGCCCTGTCACAATATAATATCTATAATAACATACTTACAGTATAATAGGTGTTCCTGAAATCCATACTGTGTAATGAGGTTACTCACTGGGGTTGGTCTACAAATATAAAACATTAAGTGAAAACATGGTGTTTTAATTTAAAAAAAAAAAAAAACATACTGATACCCTCCCCACTCAATCACTATTTTATTGTTATTACCAATTCATTTTCAACAGCATGAGCAGTCATTAAATATACTTTTGCAAGAAATAAACAATATTATATACAGTGCCTACAGAAAGTCTACACTCCCTTGAACTTTATTCACATTTTGTTGTGTCAGTGCCTCAAAGTTTAATGCATTTAAATGACGATTTATTACCACTTATCTACACACCACACTCCACACTGTTAAGGGGAAAAAAAGGTTTTATTGAGAAAAAAAGGATACATTAAAAATACAAAACTGAAAGATCGTAATTGGATAAGTCTCCAACCCCCTGAGTTAATACTTGGTGGAAGCACCTTTGGCAGCAATTACAGCTGTGAGTCTGTTGGGATAGGTCTCTACCAACTTTGCACACCTAGATTTGGCAATATTTGACTCTTCTTTACAAAACTGTTCAAGCTCTGTCAAGTTCCTTGGAGAGCGTTGATGGACAGCAATCTTCAAGTCATACCACAAATTTGACTGGACTTAGGTCTGGGCTCTGACTGGGCCATTCAAGGAAATTTACCTTTTTGTTCCTTGGCCACTCCAGTGTAGCTTTGGCTGTGTGCTTTGGGTCATTGTCATGCTGAAAGGTGAACTTCCATCCCAGTTTCAGCTTTCTTGGAGAGGGCAGCAGGTTTTCCTGAAGGACTTCTCTGTATTTTGCTCCATTAATTTTCCTTTCTATCCTGACAAGTGCCCCAGTCCCTGCCGATGAGAAACATCCCCATAACATGATGCTGCCACCACCATGCTTCACAGTAGGAACGATGTTCTTTGGTTGATGCTCTGTGTTGGGTTTGCGCCAAACATAACGCTTTGCATTTAGGCCAAAAAGTTTGACTTTAGTGTCGTCAGACCACAAAACTTTGTCATATGGCTACAGAACCTCCTGAGTTTTTTTTTTTTTGCATACTTCAAACAGGACTGTACTTTCTTCAGTAATGGCTTCCTTCTTGCCACCCTACCATAAAGGCCAGATTTGCGGAGTGATTGGGATATTGTTGTCACATGCACACTTTGACCAGTCATGGCCATAAAAGCCTATAGCTCTTACAAAGTTGCCATTGGCCTCTTGGTAGCCTCTCTGATCAGTCTCTTTGCTCGGTCATCCAGTTTGGAGGGACGGTCTGATTTAGGCAGGGTCTTGGTGGTACCATACACCTTCCACTTCTTAATAATTGTCTTGACCATGCTACAAGGGATATACAAAGTCTTTGATATTTCTTCATACTCATCCCCTGTGCCTTTCAACAACTTTGTCCTGGAATTTTTCTGAAAGCGCCTTGGTGCTCATGGTTGAGTCTTTGCTTTGAAATGCACTACCCAGCAGAAGGAACCTACAGGACCTGATGAATTTATCCTGAAATCATGTGAATTACTGCAATTTAACACAGGTGGAGGCCACTTTGTGTGTTATTTTGAAGGCGACTGGTTATACCTGAGCTAATTTAGGATTGCTATTGCAAGGGGGGCGGACATTTATCCAACCAAGCTATTTCAGTTTTTATTTGTGGGGTAGAATTTGTAGATAAATGAAGAAAAAAAAACTATTTTAATGCATTTTAATTCCAGACTGTAAGACAATAAAAGGTGAAAATTTTGAAAGGGGGGTGTAGACTTTCTATAAGCACTGTATACACCTTATGACAGGCAGAATAGACCACATAGGTGTTACATTCTTAATTAGTTTTACTAGAAATAACTCCTTTAACTTTATCACCACAGTTTAGTATGTTACCTTGTAATTGCACTGAAAAGCCCACGTATCCGAGCTCTGTGACGAGAGACAAATGCCTGAGTGAAGATAACTCCTCTATTATACTGATCCATCTGGCCATGGATGATTCTGCCAAGACGCTCAGACAGTGCCTAGAAAGACGAGGATCAATCACAAAAGTTTTATGTGGTATACGCTGGCTAAGAACATCCAAACACAGAACTGCCCCCACTGCTTTCTTAAGGAAAGGATGTTAAACATACACATACAGTACATATGTACAGCCTTGAGATTTTTAACTAATACGTACAAGAATTTCTGTACAGCTCGTATCCAGTAGAAACCATGCACTTTATTGCCACAGAAGAGTCAATAACACTAGCAAATTTTGGTTTTAAAGTACAGAAAGGACTATCACAAAGATAGCAAGACTGCAAACATATACATGGGTGTAAAGAGCCAAAGCTCAGTGCTGCCATCTGGTGGCCATAGAATGTAGAATGTTTTTTTTTTTTTTATATCATTGTTTAACATTTGAACATTCTTAATTTTGTTTAATTCTTAGAGCTAGAAGCCTGACACATTTGTGGCAGTGTTTAATTAATTTATTTTCACAGAAATAGATGTCCAGAGTGGTAGCTGTGCATTAACTCTTTCAACACTACAGACCTCAAAGAGGTCTCAGAAAAGAGAATGCCGAATGCAGAACAGCAGTCTAGGAAAAACTACATGAAACTGAACAGTGACCCATGTGGAAATGTGCCATTTGTCTGTCCAGGGGTGAAACAATGTAGCAATAAATTTCTGCTGGACACCACCCATAAAGGAACTGTACTGAAAGAATTACAGAACATAACTGCACAGGCTTCATCTGAAAATGAGTGGTCTGTGTCTTTGATATGGCCAAAGCTAAAATTATGAGGCACTGGAACAGTCAATGCTCAATGGACACCATCACCAACAACTGTAGAATAAAGGGAGTGGGCACCAAATATAAGAAACTACAGAATCATACATAACATTAGAGTGTGAGACAAGAATTTTAAATTAAACTGTAAAATATCCTAAAGCAAGGGCAATCAAGCAAAAAATACCAGTAGATGCACGAATTCAAATTCTATTTGAACAAATACATTTAAGAGTGCATGTGCCTCTACAAACTGGGAGCTGCATATGGGGAACCCTACTGAACATATTTTTGCATATCAGTGCAACATTTTTCAATTAGTAAAATAAACCGACAGAATTATAAAGTATATCCAACCATGCTTTTATATCTAAACTTTATACTGCCAAGTGTTGCTTGTATGAGTTTGGAAATATGATTTGTCTAAGAGGAAAACACCAACACAAACAATCTACTTGTGCTCACCTCTGTCAAGAAATCTCCAGGGAGGTCGTAAGACTTGCAGAGCTCTGCAATAGTCACCTGGCCTGCTTCCTGCAGTCTGTCATTCACCTCTTCCGCTAGCTTGTCCAGGTAGTTTCTAATTATTAAGCACAAGCACTTCACTACTGCAATACTTCAAAAATAATACATATGGTATCAATACAATGTAGCATCTGATATTTCCAGATCCATTATAAAACACAACATTACATTTACTCAGGTGTTCTAATACCAAAGGGTCACAAATACTCACTCGTCTATTAATTGCCCAAGGACCAGCTGGATACTTTTGTCCGACTTGGCTATGTCACTGGCTCTGCTTTCAACATGAACTAGATCCACATTTGTAATCTAATTAAAAGAATACATAAAACAACATGTATTAAATTATCTACGTAACTACCAAAGACATAACTCTGCTCAAACTACATTTGATAGGTCTCACAATTTCCTGTTTAAAAGATGCACATGCTAACCTTTCGGAAAGCTGTATATCATATATATATATATATTATATATATATATATATATATATATATATCTATATATATATTATCTAAGATAAAAAAATATCATATATATATATATATTAATATATAATTTATCTATATAGATTTATATAAGTAAAAAAATAAAATACAGGTCACTCATAGCTTCACTTCCAGCACATTGGGGCATTCTACCTCAAGAGGTTGCATAAAGAAACACAGAGACCTTGAAAAACACATTGAGACATATAAATGCACTTTAACAAGAACACTACATATGTATTGTACACCCAAAATAACTGCATTCACAACAAAATAATGTAAGTAACTGGGCAAAAGATTTGAGACTAAGTAAAATCTGATGGTTATGTGAAGTGTCATGTTTTACACTAGACCAGGACTGGGCAACCTCAGCATTTCTATTCCAGGTCTGTGTCCTTATTTATTAAAATTGCTCCAATTTGACCATTATTCCACCTATTAAATCTGGAATGGAACGGCACACCAAGATTGCAGTTGACTAGTCCTACAGTATATAAGCTGTGTAACAGCTGTGTAACTATTCAGCAACAATCACGGGAAGCCCGGAGGACTGTTGGGACTTCACAAGGGGCATGATAATGCAGTGGCTGCACAGACAACAATGTCCAACAAGACAGTCTACTAGTGTTCATGCAAATGCAAATCTGCTGAAAACCAGCACTGGAAACTCAAGTGCAAGTGTCATAAAGAACCCACCCCTCTGATGTGCTACTGTAGCCAAATCACAGAAAAACTGAACATTGAACAAGACATCTGTTTCAACCAAAAGAATGTGTTGGACACAAACTGTGGCCCAGCAGCTGAAATACACTTATTTGTTTACCACTGAGTGTAGTAAACGGACAAAGAAGTCCTTAAAATGACCACTAACCTGCTGTAGATCCACAATATTTACCCGACCTTCAAAGAAAACAAAAAAATGTACATAAAGAAAAGAAGTATGACACGTATACAGCAGATATTCAAATGTGACAGTACATTTTCCTTAAAGAGAACCATGATTACATTTAAATACTATGACAGGAGATAGCAGCAAAAAAAGGAAAAAAAAAACATATCAGTCTATTAAACAAGCACACTTTCAATTGAAAGAACCTTGCCAGTTAATTTTTGCAAATGCAGTAAGATTCTAGAAGATGCTGCATTTAAGTAGCAAATGTTGTGTTTTTATCAAAGAATGGAATTATACCAAGCAAATCTTTCAGATCTGTTGACTGTATTCCCTAATCTGGATTTACTCTTTAAAAATAATCGTTCTAATACTAGAAAGATGGCATTTGTATTTCAGTCTATAAATAATCTGTTTCAAATGCACCTACAGTATAATCTATAACCAAACTTTAACTGCTTTTGCCAAAACACTGAAATAAGTCCTTTCAGATATACACAGTGCATACTTACACCTGTATTACCTAGCTAAATGATAAAACACACTTTGCAATTTAGCACAATGACAGGGATGAGAAAATTGCAATCTGCTGAGATAGTAATGACTTACCTCCATGTACATAAAGCTCATCACGGATCTCCCTGCTGATCTGTGATGGAGTGACGTACTCTTTACCATCCAGAGTGTGTACCACGTCTATCTGCTTTTCCGCAATAAGCTTTGCAACTATTTCTATGCAGTTTCGTTCTGATAACCTATAGAGGAGATGATGATAATAATAATAACAATAATAATAATAATAATGTCTGGTTTACTTTATACAGCAAACTTTTACCAGTAAATCGATTGGAATTACTGGTTGATTTCAGATGATATGCTATGACAATTTTCTATTACATTTTCGATTTCAATTACTTTTCGTTCTGATTATATATATATATATATATATATATATATATATATATATATATATATATATATATATAGGGCAAAAATGGTTTACTCAATTGCACAAAATAATGAAGCGTCAGTTCTGAAATACTGAGTTTCATTGGAACTTTACTAAACTAAACTTTGATAAGAATATCTAGTCAAATAAGTAGTTTTGTGATTTATTCGACAGCTGACCAAAATAAATCGATTGGATATTAATTATTATTTGAAAGGTTACAAACGAGAAGAGACCATTCGGCTAATCCTGCTCGTTGTTAGTAGCTTATTGATCCCAGAATATCATCAAGCAGCTTCTTGAGGTATCCCAGGGTGTCAGCTTCAACAGCATACTGGGGAGTTGTTTCCAAACTCCCACGATTCTCTGTGTAAGAATGTGCCTCCTATTTTCTGTTCTGAATGCCCCTTTGTCTAATCTCCATTTGTGACCCCTGGTCCTTGTTTCTTTTTTAGAAAGTCGACATTGTTAATACCTTTTAGGTTAAGACAAACTGCATTATTGCACACGTATTTTTATTATCTATTAAATACAACTTTGACAGCTGTCCGCAGCTGTCAAACGTTGCGTCGTTTTTTTTTGTTTTTTGTTTTTCTTCTTCCCTGTGGCTGCTGAAGTTTAGTCTAACAAATACAAAATAAATTAAAGATAGTTGGGGTCACACGTCATTAAAACAACACAATAATTTCCATTTTTCAAAAAAAAAAAAAAAAAAAAAAAAAAAGTCCAAAAAAGAACCCCCCCCCCCCCCATATTTTAAATATAGAGTACTGCAAATAAGAATGACAAAGTTATTATTTACCGCTGCACAGTGTCTGCAAACTGTGCTCTTTGAAAATCTGCGGCCAGACGCCTGATTTCTTCCCAGTCCGCATCCATGGCTGCAGGATATTCTTTTTAATTTATATTATTATGTTTATTTATTAATCTGAAAACTCTTTTACACAAACACCAGGTGTGTTGACTGCCGAAACAAGTAAAACACACGTCAACCCCAAATGGCGTAGGACGGAAACTGCAGCGGATCAAACTAACCATCTAGAAAAAGCGTTGGAAAATAAAATCTGTTTCAAACCGTGCATACTTGTTCTACAAAAGATTTAGAAGTGAGTAGATTTACGATTGTACTGTATTTATTTACAGTATTTACAGTATTTATTTATTTACAGTATAATCGTAAATATCGAAAAACTACTCACTTCTAAATCTTTTGTAGTCATTTTTGTATTACTTTAGTATAAATACATGTTAATTTGGATTCATATGTTGTTTTTTTCTGACTTTATGTGAACGAAAAGACACACATTTGCCCGTTTTCTCATTGGAAATAGTGATATTTTGAAATATCACTGTCCTGGTCACAAAAGCAAAGTCTGTGGGGAATAATAGCCATTTTCTATACTTTTGAGGCATAAGCAATTAGGAAATAACACTTACTACCCAGGAACAAAAAATAAAAAAAATAAATAAATTGGTTACACGGTGTTGTTGTTATTATTATTATTATTATTATTATTATTATTATTATTATTATTATTATTATTATTATTTGTGGAGGATGACACAGCATTTTTTTGCTAATGGTTTCAGGTTCCCCGGATTCCAATGTTCTTAATAATGTGTGTTTAAGACTGGCCTAGGTTTCATTAAAACAAATTAGTAATTGCTTCTTGTATACTGGTATGTAAAAATATAATGGTGACATAAAGACAGATACAAAGACAGACAGGGCGCCTTCATATAATCCACAGTGCTGCCTATTGGGGTGGCCTTTCACAATAGTAATTTACAAATGGGGTTGTGATATCTGAGTGGGGTGCTGCAGGGATCAACCCCAGCTCTTTCATATTGTAACGTTACCATGTTCCAGGATGAATGGTGTTAGACAGGGTAGGTAGTTTAAAGATTTGAGCCCATGTTTACCTAAACAACAAGTTCCATATAAACAAGGGAAGGGTACTGGGAGCAAACACAAAATAAAGTGGTGATTCAGTCTCTCGCTTTTCATTCTTTCTTTCCTTTTCCTCTTTACTCTTATCTCTCACTTTCAGTCTGTAGTCTGTCAATGCACCCCCTATTTATGATCTCGCTCGACCCCTGTTCCCCACCAATCACTCGCATCCCTTCCTCCCTATACCCCGCCTCCCTCTCCCAGCAGGCACTCACAGTCTGTCACCCCCAGTTGCGTTTCCCCTACCCCTCAACCACTCACACAATTTTACCCCTGAGGTACCCCCACCCACCCAGGGATCATCACAATATGTTAGGGGGTTCTGGAAGATCACCAATGCTACCCATTGCAATTTTACACATCTTAAATTATTCTGGCTTATTCTTCAATCAACTTTATTAAAGAACCCTCCAGTAGTACTGTATATTTACATTTACCTGCAGCCTGCGCAAAGCTGGACGCTGTTGTAAAACCATGCTTTCCATCCATCTGTCCGTCTTTCAACTATAACTCACAAGACAAAGGATATACAAAGATCGTGGGAAACATTTTTCTTTTGACCCTTACATTTATAGTGTTTACTGTAATGGTAACACTGTAAATTTTACAGTAAAAAGACTGGCAACTACTTTACAGTATAAATACCGGTTTGATCATATTGTAGCGAACCTCAAGCTTTTGTACAGCATTATCGGCGCTATGCTTTAGTGCGAGAGGTTCCAGGTTGGCACTCGCCCTCCACCTGTGTGTGGATTGCCTCGCCCTCTGTGATGTGCCTGCCTGCGTTAACCGAGATCGCCATATTGGTGTTGGTAGTGGGACACAGGTACCCCAGCACGCGCATGTCGGACTGTAGCCTGGTGAGCAAGTCCGGGGCAGGCTTGAGGCTAACAGGGGAGAGTGTAGCATGCACGGGGGAAGGCTGCAGCAGGGCTGGTAGGTGACGTAATCACACACAGAAGACATAAGCCCAATATATGCTCCTTGCAAAGGAGCCAGCTCTTTTATACAGCAGTATCAGCTTTATGCTTCAGTGAGAGAGGTCCCAGGTTCGTGCCCGCCCTCCTGCTGTGTGTGGATTGTCTCGCCTTGTGTGATGCTTGCAAAAACTGAGGTTCGCTACTGTATATTGAGTTACGGTAATTAGCTTTTCAAAAACTTACATTTTATGGTAATTCCATATACAGTAGATCAAACCATTATTTATACAATACTTTACTGGCAACTTTTTCATTTTATTTTTATTTATTTACAGCGCACCAGTCAATCTACACCAGCTGTCCGTAGCTCATTTGTTTTGCACGCTTATCTTCCCGCTAGTTCATTATTTTCTCTGGTTTTACAAGTGAAAGGTTGCTCTCAATTTTACTCTGAGATATAGAGTGATCAGTGATACTATAAATAGTTAAGTAAGAGGTTTTGGCTTCAATGAGCCAAATGAAAATAATTATTTGGAAGCACAATTCAAGGGAACCACAAACAAGAAAAGACTTTTTATAATGACTGTTCAAGCAAGGAAACTGATAAGTAAGTACTATATTTTCTAATAAGCATTCTTGTTAGGGGTGTGTGGATTACATGCATTTTCAAGTATTTCCCTTTAAGGGCTGTGTGACTTTTCAGGATTACTTTGTACCATGTTTTAAGTAGAATGATATTGCTTTATGCATGATTTTCAGTCCACAGGGTCTACTGATAGCATCAATGGTGAAGGCATCGGCAGTTTTGTAAACTAAGTATTAACAAGAATACATTGTGATGCATAGAAATTGGGTTTTAAATGACGTATGTCATATACAGTATATATATTTCATTCACTTACTAAATGTATTTTCTAGGCTAGGAAAGACTTACCTGCCACTACAGCGGCACGAATGTGATACTTTAGCTGTCATTAGCCCCCTGACCCACAATAATGTTTGCATGTAGAGTGTAGGTTCACCTTTTTGTAAACTTCTTTTCCTTTTTTTCCCCCTGCAAAGGAAGCTGCACCATAAGCAGCAGCAGTTCATCGATTACTGCATCAAGTTCACCCTCTCTATTCAAACTAGGATGACAAGGCAGGGTTCTGCCTCTGTAGAACCAAACTGGGCTTTACAATTTAAGATTCCATGGCAAATTGATTTGCTGCACTGCTTGGAAGAAGGACAAAGACCACCCCCATGATTAGCATTGTAGTTGCTGAAATGATGACTATATGTGTAGGATCTTAGAAGAGCAAAACTGTTGAGATTGCCAAGAAGTTACATCATCAGTTAAATCATTACAAGGTGCCATTTAGGCAGCGATTATAGGGACTGGATACCATTCTCTAATTAAACAGTTTCAAGCTCAGATTGAAAAAGTAAAGCATACATTAGTTTCCAAAGCAAGAAAACTGCAGGAATCACATAGAACTGACACAGAGGAAATCAATTTCAAATTCAAAACAGATTTCAAACCCTTTACTCTGGTTACAAAGCTGTTCAGAATGGGGTGTTTGGGTTTACTTTGCAATTTTAAAAGCAAAATTTGTTTCTTCAAAATGACAGGCAAAATTGCATGCATTAATTATAACTGTTATTTCCAGATGCATCTCTAATCCTGAGAGGGGCACTTCAGTGGAAATGGAAGAAATCCAAGAAACAGTATACTGTGAATGCCTGTGCGTTATCAAAGAAACAGTATACTGTGAAGGCCTGTGTGTTATCAAAGAAACAGAATACTGTGAACACCTGTGTGTTATCAAAGAAACAGTATACTGTGAACGCGTGTGTGTTATCAAAGAGACAGTATACTGTGAACACCTATGTGTTATCAAAGAAACAGTATACTGTGAACGCTTGCATGTTATCAAAGAAACAGAATACTGTGAACACCTGTGTGTTATCAAAGAAACAGTATACTGTGAACGCTTGTATGTTATCAAAGAAACAGAATACTGTGAACACCTGTGTGTTATCAAAGAAACAGTATATTGTGAAGGCCTGTGTGTTATCAAAGAAACAGTATACTGTGAATGCTTGCCTGTTATCAAAGAAACAGTATACTGTGAACGCTTGCGTGTTATCAAAGAAACAGTATACTGTGAATGCGTGCGTGTTATCAAAGAAACAGTATACTGTGAACACCTGTGTGTTATCAAAGAAACAGTATACTGTGAACAGTATACTGTGAACGCCTGTGTTATCCTGTGTGTGTTATCAAAGAAACAGTATACTGTGAATGCTTGCGTGTTATCAAAGAAACAGTATACTGTGAACGCCTGTGTTATCAAAGAAACAGTATACTGTGAACGCTTGCGTGTTATCAAAGAAACAGTATACTGTGAACGCTTGTGTGTTATCAAAGAAACAGTATACTGTGAACGTGTGTGTGTTATCAAAGAAACAGTATACTGTGAACACCTGTGTGTTATCAAAGAAACAGTATACTGTGAACGCCTGTGTGTTATCAAAGAAACAGTATACTGTGAACGCAAAGAAACAGTATACTGTGTTATCAAAGAAACAGTATACTGTGAACGCGTGTGTGTTATCAAAGAAACAGTATACTGTGAACGCGTGTGTGTTATCAAAGAAACAGTATACTGTGAACACCTGTGTGTTATCAAAGAAACAGTATACTGTGAACGCCTGTGTGTTATCAAAGAAACAGTATACTGTGAACGCAAAGAAACAGTTGTGTTATCAAAGAAACAGTATACTGTGAACGTGTGTTATCAAAGAAACAGTATACTGTGTTATCAAAGAAACAGTATACTGTGAACACCTGTGTGAACGTGTGTGTGTTATCAAAGAAACAGTATACTGTGAACGCTTGCGTGTTATCAAAGAAACAGTATACTGTGAACGCTTGCATGTTATCAAAGAAACAGTATACTGTGAACGCCTGTGTTATCAAAGAAACAGTATACTGTGAACGTGTGTGTGTTATCAAAGAAACAGTATACTGTGAACGTGTGTGTGTTATCAAAGAAACAGTATACTGTGAACACCTGTGTGTTATCAAAGAAACAGTATACTGTGAACGCTTGCGTGTTATCAAAGAAACAGTATACTGTGAATGCTTGTGTGTTATCAAAGAAACAGTACTGTGAACGTGTGTGTGTTATCAAAGAAACAGTATACTGTGAACACCTGTGTGTTATCAAAGAAACAGTATACTGTGAACACCTGTGTTATCAAAGAAACAGTATACTGTGAACGTGTGTGTTATCAAAGAAACAGTGTACTGTGAATGTGTGTGTGTGTTATCAAAGAAACTGTATACTGTGAACACCTGTGTGTTATCAAAGAAACAGTATACTGTGAACGCCTGTATGTTATCAAAGAAACAGTATACTGTGAACGCTTGCATGTTATCTCACATTTGAGATGCTGCAGACTATGAATAAGTGGCTTAATTTAGAGGAATAACTGGAAACTAGGGCAGAAGATGGATGTGAAAACATTTCTTACTGGACTGAGTATTTATTTTGTTCTCCATAGAGTTTTTTGTTTTACTGAGATTATTATTTATTTTCTATATAGATAATTTCATGAAGTGAGATATATAATAATTGGAAGTACTATTAGATAAAAAACCACTTTTAAATACAGAGGTAAGGACCCAGTGAAAAACTGCTTTATTCTCTGTTGAAACAGGACTTCATCAGTACCAGCTAATGGCATGGTGCAATTATCTTTTCATGTGTTCCTTTGGTCTGGAATCAGTCTGCACATTTAAACTGCTGCCTTTTTAGTGTGACTCAAAACTCATTCTCATGAGAAGACAACAAGCTGGTTTTTATTTTAGCATTTTATAAAGGGGTCTTTTATTACTGTGAGAAGAAAAGTTGGAAGAATAAAGAAAGCTGTCACTGTATTGTATATGTTTAACACTCCACCCAGCACCATTAAAAAAGAGACTGTTTCCTTCAAATGTATTTTAATAAACATTGTAACATTTTGTGACTCAATTATTACACAATGTTCTCCTCAAAGACGTGAATTAAAGCCACATTAGGAAATCTAGTAACAGTGTAATATAAATGTCATATATTTAAAAGAAAATCACAAGCACATTAACAGTGAATTTAGAGCAAGAATTTGCCGAAAGCATTCTTGCCTTTTGTACAAAAAGTAAAAAGTTGACATTATCATGATGGAAGCAAAGCTGTAGAGTTAATCCGGTTTAGGTTTTAATGTTGTTTCCTGATGTGCACCATTCCAAAGAAAAATGAGGGCAGTTCATGTCATTTCTGAAAGCTTTAGTGTAACGATTATGTAAGTCTTGGGACAGGGAATCTTTGTGTTAAAGCACAACATTTACTCAGAAAATTGCCTCCCCTCGCCCTGGTGCTTCTCCTTTTTTAAAAGGAGATTAATCAGCACGCTGCGACCAGGGGTGTGTTTTGATTGCAACAGAACTAGGTTAAGCGACCTTTGACCAAGAACCCGTGAACGTGACAGGAAGGGGGTTCATGGTTAAAAGGTTATATATATATATATATATATATATATATATATATATATATATATATATACACACACACACACACACACACACACACACACACACACACACAGACTATTAAATGAATATAAAAAATGAACAAAGAAATAGAAAACAATACCTTTCAATTAGGAACTCAACATTATTTAGCATTTATTATTATACATTTAGCAGTATGTAATGGACTTTTCTGTTAAATTAGAAATTTAAAGATACAAATTAGATTATTTGCACAAATGTGCTTCTGTGTTGCAATACAGAGCATACAGAAAGCTTTGCGACTATTTATCATGAAGCACAGTCTTGAGCACACACCAGCTGCTGGTTAAGTTTCCCTGTTTACAAACATCATAAAAATCTACAGGTAATTTACATAAGCAAACTAAGAATAAAAATAATCTTGACAAAAATCCTCAGATGTGCCAATGGAAAAGGGGTACTTATCTCATTCCTCTGATAAGCTTTCCAGAGCTTTAAGTAGACAGAACTTGAGGTTTATTTTTAAAAGCAAGTTTTGTTTGTCATGGCCACCACCTGTCTGTCTGTTTGTGTCTAACATGATTGGATGTGAGGGGTCACATGTGAGCCTATTGTATGCACCTAAAAACTCCTTGTATTGAAAAAGGAACTCCTTGTATCAGAAAGGAATGCCAATGTTCACAGTATCAGATTTATAGTATCTTGTGTGCAGCCGGTACAGCCTGGGGGATACTAAGAATGTAAAAGTGCTATATGAGTCTCTTAGACATCCAATGACAAAGGACTAGACAGACACGCTTTACATGTCATGACAGCTTTGCTTCCACCAGCATTTATATAAAACAGATATACATATACAGTATTAATCAAACTATATCCAGCAGCTGCTCACTACTCAACAAGTATCTTTAAACTAAAACATTTAGAACAATATTTGGCAAAATACAA